>NC_079393.1:25795945-26045945 GCF_029220125.1 Pseudoliparis swirei
CGGGCTGCTATCGGGTCTGAAGCAACACGCTGTTCCAACATGGAAAGCAGCAGCAGGCAGATTTATGTCCGTGGACTCGGCTGCTGAGTAGTCGTCCTGAGAGGCGCCAGATAGGCTGAGAGGAGGCTGCTGATCCCGCCTCCAGGGGGGGGGGGGGCATGAAGGATACCCTGCACCGGACCATCCGTCACGGCCTGCGCCAATGCAAGGCACTGTGGGTAATCCTTGATGCTACACCTGCCCTCAGAGGAGGGGAAGCATCTCTCCTTCTATTTCCTTTAGCCTTCCATCACTCTACCCCTCTGTCCCTCCATACCTCTATCCTTCCATCCCTCCATTCCTCCCTCTGTCCCTCTATCCTTCTATGCCTCCATACCTCTATCCTTCCATCCCTCCATTCCTCCCTCTGTCCCTCTATCCTTCTATGCCTCCATACCTCTATCCTTCCATCCCTCCATTCCTCCCTCTGTCCCTCTATCCTTCTATGCCTCCCTCCCTTCATACCTCTATCCTTTCATCCCTCCATCCCTCCATACCTCTATCCTTCCATCCCTCTGTCCCTCCAGACCTCTATCCCTCCATCCCTCTGTCCCTCCATATCTCTATCCTTCCATCCCTCCATCACTCTTTCCCTCTCCCTCCATCCCTCTATCCTTCCATCCCTCCATCACTATATCTCTATGTCCCTCCATCCCTCTATCCTTCCATCCCTCCATCACTCTTTCCCTCTGTCCCTCCATCCCTCTAGCCTTCCATCTCTACATCACTCTATCCCTCCGTTCCTTCGTCTCCCATACCTCTATTCTTCCATCCCGCCATACCTCTGTCCCTCCATCCCTCCATTCCTTCGTCCCTCTATACCTCTATCCCTCCATCACTACATCCATCCCTCCATACCTATATCCTTTCATCCCTCTGCCCCACCATCACTCCATCCCTCTGGCTGCTCCATCGGCATCTGTCTCTCTCTCTCTCTCCCTCTCCAGAGCTCTCTCTGTCTCTCTGTCTCTCTCGGTCTCTGTCTCTCTCGCCCTTGTGTCCCACCCCTCCATCTCCCCAGGACCTCTATCAGGGAGACGGCTCTGCTCATTAAGGAGTTAATTTTCTCTCTCCTATCTCTGATTAGTGGAGTCAACCTAAAGCGCTGTGAATTCTTCAAATCTTCTTCCTTGTTATCAAAAAAGGGAGAGAAAAAAAGATGGGAATAGGGGGGATATTTAATCGGTTAAGTAGTCTTCCAGGGGAACTAGATTTCTCTCTCTCTCCCTCGCTCTCTCTCTTTCTTTCCAGCAATGTAAAGAAATCTCTCTGAAAGCCGGTCAGCTCAGTAATTCAGTTTTTTTCCAGCATGCGAATGGAGGAGGAGGAGGAGGGGGAGAGGGATGGAAGAGAGAGAGAGAGAGAGAAGGAGAAGGAGAGACGGGTGGGGGTGAGGGGGGGGAAGAAAAAAAACGACTTGATGAAATTCCGCTATCAGCTCCGAACCAATATGCAAAATATCTCGCTGGAAATCAAATAGCTATTATGTTTTCATTTCCACGTCGGCGTATTTGCTTAATGAAGAGGAGACAGATCAGACCGGCGGAGAGAGTCTGCAGGAGCCGATAACCGCCAACGGCTCCCAGCTATCCACACACACTGACGCGCTCTCACAGGGGGGGGAGGTGATGGAGTATAAGGAGGCATGAGTGATATTGAAAGGGGACGGAGGAGAAGAAAGAGGTGGTGGTGGTGTTGGTAGTGGTGGGGAGAGGGGGATGAGGAACAGAAAGATAATGACAGAAAGAGAGGAGGAAGTGCAAATATAAAGCAGAGGATGGCAGGTGGAAGGAGGAGAGGAGAGGTGGAGGGAGCAGACGAGATGGAGAGGTGGAGAGTTGGAGGGAGGAGAGGAGAGGTGGAGGGAGCAGGCGAGAGGAGAGGTGGAGGGGAGGGGAGGAGAGGTGGAGGGAGGAGATGAGATGGAGGAGAGGTGGAGAGTTGGGGAGAGGAGAGGAGAGATGGAGGGAGCAGAGAGAGAGAGGGGAGGAGGTGGAGGGAAGAGAGGAGAGGAGAGGTGGAGGGGAGGAGAGGTGGAGGGAGGAGATGAGATGGAGGAGAGGTGGAGAGTTGGAGGGAGGAGAGGAGAGGTGGAGGGAGCAGACGAGAGGAGAGATGGAGGGGAGGAGAGGTGGAGGGAAGATAGGAGAGGTGGAGGGAGGAGAGGAGAGATGGAGGAAGGAGAGGAAATATGGAGTGGTGGAGGGAGGAGAGATGGAGAGTTGGAGGGAGGAGACGAGAGGAGAGATGGAGGAGAGGTGAAGGGGATGAGAGGTGGAGGGAAGATAGGAGAGGTGGAGGGAAGAGAGGAGAGATGGAGGAAGGAGAGGAAATATGGAGTGGTGGAGGGAGGAGAGGAGAGGTGGATGGAGGAGAGATGGAGAGTTGGAGGGAGGAGACGAGAGGAGAGGTGAAGGGGAGGAGAGGTGAAGGGGATGAGAGGTGGAGGGAAGAGAGGTGGAGGGAAGAGGATAGGTGGAGGGAGGTGAGGTGGAGGGAAGAGACGAGAGGACAGATGGAGGGAGGAGAGGTGGAGGGGAGGAGAGATAGAGGGAGGCGAGGTGGAGGGAGGGAAGAGAGGTGGAGGGAAGAGAGGAGAGGAGAGGTGGAGGTAGGAGAGGAGAGGTGGAGGGAAGAGGAGAGGTGGAGGTAGGAGAGGAGAGGAGAGGTGGGGGTAGGAGAGGAGAGGAGAGGAGCGGTGGAGGGAAGAGAGGAGAGGTGGAGGTAGGAGAGGAGAGGAGATGTGGAGGGAAGAGAGGAGAGGAGGAGGTAGGAGAGGTGGAGGTAGGAGAGGAGAGGAGAGGTGGAGGTAGGAGAGGAGAGGAGCGGTGGAGGGAGGAGAGGAGAGGTGTAGGTAGGAGAGGAGAGGAGAGGTGGAGGAAAACCTGAAGTCCAGCCTGCCTCAGAGGACTCTCCCGGTTCTTGGCGGTCTGAGCGAGTCGTTTCCTCGGCGCGTGGCGACCATCAACTCGCTCACGCATTCTGACGCTTTCTGACGTTTGGGCTGTCGTGGTGCGTTCAAGTGCAGCAGCTCCACCCCGCTGTATCATTATCATTAGCCCGACGGCTGTGATGGACATTTCCTACCTATCCCCCCCCTCCCCCTCCCCCCCGGGCGTCTCCCTCTTTATCTCTCCATATTTATTTCTCCCGTCGGTCCGTCCTTCACGCCTCGGTATTGTTGCGCTCTGTGTTTCGTTACAGCAGGAAACAGGAAACACCGGCGGTGGCGTGGAATTCAGACGTTCCTCTTGTGAAAAAAACACTTTCAAAAGAGAATGATTATTGTTGAACGGGTCAAAAAGAGAGTGCAGGGTCAGAATGGATGTGGTCTAATGCGTCGATATGGAAGAGAAACCCGACCACAGGGTAACACCTGGAATCATGGAAAACCTGGAAAAGTCCTGGGATTGTATAAATGGTTATTTCCAGGCCTGGAAAAGTCCTTAAAAAGAATAACATCTTTTTGAAAGTTTTTTGAAAAGTCCTGTAAATGTGTTACATTCATATTGTGCATTTACGCTGAGTTTTAAATAATTATATTTGCTTTTAAATATAATGACGCTCTCAATATAAAGCCGGCATACGCTCTTTCATACTCACATTTTTTCCCGCTGCAAGTGAACGCACCTTAACTGAAAAGACAAATGTTTTATTCTTTTAATCAAACTATTGTCTCTCGTTCATTTTTGTCATTTAAGGTTATACACTATGTTTTGGAATTCTCATTGTTAGTTTAAATACGACATTTACTCACTTTTTGGGGGGGCGTGACCACGTGTGTCCAACCGACCTCACTTTGAGTGACTGAATATAACGGGATCAAGATTATTTTTCTTGTTGTTGTTGTTCTTCTTCATGTTCTTGTTCTTGTTCAGCTTCTTCATGTTCTTTGTCTTATTTTTGTTCTTAGTCTTGTTCTTCTGCTTTTTGTTCTTGTTCTTCTTCTTGTTGTTCTTCTTGTTCTTCTTCATGGTCTTCTTCTTGTTCTTCTTCTCGCTCTTGTTCGATGGGCTCAGATCCTCGGGGCCGATGAGAGGGAAAGTGGATTGTTATTATTGAGGCTGAATGTAACGGGATGGATTAGCGTGAGGAGGAACGCCGCCGCGCCACGGAGAAGTTGATTAGAAGTATTTCCTCCTGGCTATGATCAATAAGTGGCTCCTCTTAGTGCGTGACTCTGTGTCAGGTACCTTTCAGTTTCTCTCTGGAGAGCTCACACCTCCTCCTCCTCCTCTCTCTACAAGCCCTCCTTTAATGTCCCTCCTCTCCCAGTATGGTGGAGCACGCGTGTTTGATGCGTGTGAAGTCTCCGTGTTCAATCGGCCGCTCGCTGCAGGTTTTGATGTGGGACGTGGAGACTTAATAAAGCGGTATATCTTTGGGCGCCTTCATCATCACTTAATCCCGCCTCCTCCCCCTGGTGACGGACAGCACGCCGTCTCAAGTGTTCCTGTGGTGGCGGTAGAGCGCGTCGAGGTCTCGGCCTCTCCTCGGCCTCCGTCTACGTGGACGGGAGTGGGGGGGGGGGGGGAGGACTCTGTTGTTTTGTTTACGGTTTGAAAGCGCCTTTAGAATAACTTGAAATGTGGTGGTCTCTGAAGGGGACGCCGTACCTGCGGGTCTTGAGCTGAGGGCCTCTAAGACCAGGTCTCTGGACCAGGTCTCTGTGGTTTTTAAACCACTAGCTTCTTAAGGTTGGTGTGATCAGATTATTCATGAAGTTCTATGTACTAAATGATTTAAATATACATTATATTTATATATATATATATATATATATATGTAGTAAGTGATTTAAACAAAATAATTGATATTTGCTAAAGAATTTTATCTATATAAAATTCTTAATCAAATATTCAATTCAATTCAATTCAGTTTATTTGTATAGCCCAATTTCACAAATTACAAATTTGTCTCGGAGTGCTTTACAATCTGTACACATAGACATCCCTGCCCCAAAACCTCACATCGGACCAGGAAAAACTCCCAAATAACCCTTCAGGGGAAAAAAGGAAGAAACCTGGAGGAGAGCCACAGAGGAGGAGCCCTCTCCTAGGATGGACAGATGCAATAGATGTAATGTGTACAGAAGGACAGATTTAGAGTTAAAATACATTCAATGAATATGACAGAGTGTATGAATAGTTCATAGTAGGCATATTCCACGATGGAGACCTCCACGATCCATCAGGCAGATGGCGGTGCGGAGGAGGAGTTGGCGGAGTCTCAACAGGACAGTGGCGTAGTCATGAGCAGGAATTCCACGACCCAGACGATCCATCAGGCAGATGGGATCTATGCCGTCTCATAGGGTCCGATGACCCCATGAGACGTAAAGTCAAAAGGACTTCCGGGAGAAAGCAGAGTTAGTAACGTGTGATTGAGAGATGAAAATTCATCCTTAAGGAGAGATAAAAGAGGTGATGGGTACTCAGTGCATCCTAAACGTCCCCGGCAGCTATAAGCCTATAGCAGCATATCAAGGGGCTGGACCAGGGCAAACCTGATTCAGCCCTAACTATAAGCTCTGTCAAAGAGGAAGGTCTTAAGTCTACTCTTAAACGAGGTGACTGTGTCTGCCTCCCGGACTGAAATTGGAAGCTGGTTCCATAAAGAGGAGCTTGATAACTAAAGGCTCTGGCTCCCATTCTACTTTTAAGACTCTAGGAACTACAAGTAGTCCCGCATTTAGTGAGCGTAGCTCTCTAGTGGGGCAATATGGTGACAAGCTCCTTAAGATATGATGGAGCATCACCAATCAAGGCTTTGTAGGTTAAGAGAAGAATTTTAAAAGTGATTCTTGATTTTACTGGGAGCCAGTGCAGAGCAGCTAGTGCAGGAGTGATGTGATCTCTTTTCTTAGTTTTAGTGAGAACACGAGCTGCAGCATTCTGGATCAACTGGAGGGACCTAAGAGATTTATTAGAGCAGCCTGCTAATAAGGAGTTGCAGTAATCCAGTCTCAAGTAACGAACGCGTGAACCAATTTTTCTGCATCTTTTGAGACAAGATGTGCCTGATTTTTGAAATATTACGTAGATGAAAGAATGCAGTCCTTGAGATTTGCTTTACGTGGGAGTTAAAGGACAAGTCCCGATCAAAGATAACGCCAAGATTCTTTACAGTGGTGTTGGATGCCAGGGCAATGCCGTCTACAGAATCCACATCACCAGATAATTGATCTCTGAGGTGCTCAGGGCCGATTAAAATTACTTCGGTTTTGTCTGAGTTTAACATCAAAGTTGCAGGTCATCCATGTTTTTATGTCTTTAAGACATGCTTGAATTTTACAGAGTTGGTTGCTCTCCTCTGGTTTTATCGATACATATAGTTGAGTGTCATCTGCATAACAATGAAAGTTTATGGAGTGTTTCCTGATAATATTGCCCAAAGGAAGCATGTATAAGGTAAATAAAATTGGTCCAAGCACAGAACCTTGTGGAACTCCGTGATTAACGTTGGTGGTTATCGGCGTCATCGTTTACAAATACAAACTGAGATCGATCTGATAAATAGGATTTAAACCAAATTAGTGCCGTGCCTGAAATGCCAATCGACTGCTCCAGTCTCTGTAACAGGATGTCATGGTCAATGGTGTCGAATGCAGCACTAAGGTCTAACAAGACCAGGACAGAGAGGAGTCCTTTATCTGCTGCCATTAAGAGGTCATTTGTAATTTTCACCAGTGCCGTCTCGGTGCTGTGGTGTTTTCTAAATCCTGATTGAAATTTCTCAAATAAACTATTATGATGTAGAAAGTCGCACAACTGATTTGCGACCACTTTCTCAAGGATCTTGGAGAGGAAGGGGAGGTTAGAGATCGGTCTGTAGTTAGCCAATACCTCTGGATCCAGAGTGGGCTTCTTCAGTTATCAATTATTTATATATATATATATATAAATAATTATATATAACATTCTTTATCAAGTATTCATTATGTAGATATATATATATAATGAATATTTGATAACTAATTATTATATATATAACATTCTTTATCAAATATTCATTATGTAGATATATATATAAATACACATGTACTAAATGATTTAAAAATATATATATATTTGATAAATAATTTTATATATATATATATATTTGATATATATTATATATATATACATATCTCTATGTGGTCCACCAGAGTGTCTCTATTCAGTCGGCCCTGCTTCCATCTATCTCTGTCCAGGAACTGATTGGAAGTGCTTCCTGAATTCCACCACACTCTTTTTTGCCCTGGAGTTTGGAAAATATGAAATAAAATGTAAGCTCCCAGTTGGATAAGTCTCCACTGGAGGCCCCTCCCCCACAGAGATACACATGTAGACTATGTCTTATTCTTCCATATCTGGAAACCACTTCAGTCCAATTTTTTGTCCTTGTGGATATCACAATTAACGAGGCTTTAACTTTTAAAACCGGCAAATGAAGTTATGAACGCGCCGCACTTATCACATCCTCCCTGCCCAACGATCCCGGACAGGAGGAGGAAGGAGGAAAAGGGTGAATACTTCTCTCCTCGAATAGAAAAAGTTTCCTCCGTACCATTTGATGTGTGAAAGCAGCGATGCAGCGATTGATTCATTAAACCACCAAACCAAATCATCATTCAAACTTGACATTTTTAAACAGAAAATATAATTGGAATTTTTTTTTTTAATACAGAGAAAGTCCCCCTTTGTACAATTATGATTAAAGGAAAATTAATTGTGTGAAAACGTCCTTATAGATACTGAAAATTAGATCCAGCGAAGCTCTAAAAATATTGTGTACAGGATCGATCTTTTTTCTTCTCTCTCTCTCTTTCTTTCTCTACTTCATTTTTTCTTCTTCCGAAGGTCCAAATCTAGCCGTGTTAATTTTTTATCTGAAATTAGAGTGAAAGCGTGCAGGCGCAGGAAGTTGAAATTAGCCTAAAGATGTTTCATTTACAAAGACAGAAACACTTTGTGAGCCTCCGATTGTTTCCCGGCATTATCTCCGCCTGCTTTTAATTGCTTTGCAAGTGAAATTAACAGAATTACCCCCCCCCCCCAAAAAGAATTGCGTCTCCCTTTTTTTCTTCTTCTACAAGCTTCTTCATTCACGGGTATTGTTGTGCGCTTTGTATAGATTATAGACTTCCTTTTGTTCCAGTATTGTAAATATACACGCCCCCGAGTCACGGCTTTAGCGGTGAAACAATCGCCTCGTGAGAATTAATTTACAACCTGTCTAAAAAAAGAAAATGGGGGAAATCAAACCCAACGGATCCGTCCGCTCTCTGAAACCGAGACGTGCCCACCTGCCGCGTCCGATTAGCCGTCCACGCGTCACTTCTTAATCCTCTCAAAAAGAAACCCCGAGTCAATCGTTCTCTCTCTCGGGACCGCACGTCATCAACATTTAGAATTTATTTTTGAAATAAACTTTCGACTCGACACACTTGGTAATAACTGTAACTCGCCGAAAAAAACAGCCGGTAAATATGACGGTGTATTTCAAGTTTTTAGAGCTCTTAGTACATCATTAAAGCAGCCTGGTGTATTCATCTTATAGAAGGAGTATTATTAATGAAGCAATTAAAAAATTTAAAAAAGTCACATTAAATCCATATTAACTGACTTTTTTCCCCTTCTTTTTCTTTGGGGATGTAATCTTCAAACGGGCTAAAATAGATCAAAAGTACTGTATAATTACTCTGGTCAGCAGGGATTATGAAAAGTGTAATTGATACGGATCAGCCCGCCGCTAATCACTCCTTCAGCTGCGGCGTGAGGTGAGCCGTCACTGCGCTTCACGGCCCGTCGGCTTCCTGCTCTTATCTTCTGGATCGGAACCTTCAGCTGGTCCAGTTGTGTTTTTTGGAATGAGTCCAGAGAAACAAAGAGGAGAATCATGTGACATTCAGCTGGCGTCCGCAGACGGATCTCATGCTCTTCTTCTTCTTCATGTTTATGTCTCGGAACGTTTAAGAGTAAAACGGGATCCGCCGAATCTCGACTGGACCAGTTATATGGAGGACTCAAAATGACTTAAGTATAAATAAATAAATGCATGAATAAATATAGGAATAAATAAATGTTTCAGTAAATGTATAAATATATAAATGCTTAAATAGATGTATAAATGTATAAATAAATGCTTAAATAAATGTATAAATAAATAAATAAATACAGGAATGAATAAATATAAGTTATAAATCAACAGGACATCATTAAATAAATATATTTCTGCATTTCTGTATTTCTTCATTTATTTATTTATCTATTTATGTGTCCACACGTATTTCTTCATTTATTTATGTGTGACATTTACGTGTCCGTATATTCAAATGAGCTGGGGCGGTCCGAACCTCTGTCTAATGGTGCGTTCACACCGGACGCGGCGAAAAAATTCTCGACGCGTCTGACGCAGCAGTCTCGACGCGCGTCGAAAAATGTGTGTTCACACCAGACGCGTCGGGGGCGGAGTATAAATGGATCGAGGAACGACAGGACCGCAGAGTACTTCCACTTTAGTGGACCGAGCTGCACTCCCACTGCGCTTCTCTCTCTCTCTTCTTCTCTCTTTGATACGTGTCTCTGAGACTTTTCCACCTACAGCGGCAGATCTCCTCTGCCATGAAACACATATGCCGGCGGTTGGTTGATAGTAAAGTACAACAAATAGCGAGAATAATAGCAAATACATACATTCAAAATTTACCAGGTAGTCCCACGGCTTCTCCGACCTTGTTCCACGCTTTATCTTTATCGCTCCGGTTTCGGTAAGCAGAAAGAGTTGTATCGTAAAGTTCGGGGTGCCCACAGACTGCGACAATAATCTTTTCCTCCATTTTTTTCAACCGGCAGGACGATGACGAGCGGAGCTGCTCAACGCTGATTGGCTGACGCAACTATGACTCACGCGTTTTTGCTGCCCGAGTTGGGAAATTTCAACTCGCGCGTCAACGAGCTGCGTCTGTTAGCGCTGTTCGCCCCGCGACAAACTCTCTGTTCGTGCTGCTTCAAACGCGTCTGACGCGCTGCTCGCTGGAAAATACGCAGCTCCGCAGCTACGACGCAGCTTTGCATTGACTTAACATGTAATCTCGACGCGCGTCGAAATTTTGACGCGTCCGGTGTGAACACACCATAAAGCATGATTGGTCACAGGAGTGTGATGCACCTGGTGTGTTATGCTCTACTACTTCTGCCTGGCACATGATGCTGAAGTTGGCTCGCTCAGCTAACCGTTAGCAGAAGTTAGCCTAGACAGCTTTTTGACTTCAGCCGTTTATCATTTCCAAGTACACTGAGTACAGACTTGTGTTCTTTTGGAGTCTGGTCTTGGGAGTCTAGTCTTGGGAGTCCAGACTCTCGAGGACGCAGGACGGTCTTTCTGGTCTTGTGACGTCACCACATCAACTGTTCTTGCGCATGAATTTACTCCAATTATTCACTGTAAAATACTTTACAGTGGAGTAGAATGTGTTGCGGTGTTCACTGTTGTTTGGCGTAGGCTACGAATAAACGGTAATAAATATACAACGTCTCGTAGCTTTCCTGACCCATTGTCGCGACAATATGAAGTTATGAATCTTAACCCTCAGTCAAATTGACGTAACGTTTTCTTTTAGTAAATAATAAACTCGTTGTGCTCTTTAGATCCTCCAAAACCTAATTATATCTCATGTTTAGCCGCTACGGAGAAGTCAGAGCCAGCGGAGCATTTCAAAAAGTCCTGCCGAGATCAGGCTTCTCTCGGCGGCCACACAGCGCTGAGCGCCCGGAGCTCAGAGGTCCCGCGAGCAGGACCTCAAATCTCCGTCGCATATCCTTATTAGGCTGAATCTCGATAAACCGACCACAGATTTGATGCTTAAACTACTAACTTCTCGGCTGAAAACATCCTTAAATTACATTCCGTGACTCAACAACAGTAGTATTTAGAATGTACAGACAAGAATGCATAATAAACGCTGTTCGTCTACAGATCCAAGTGCTAGGGATCGATTGCTTCTGTCTTGCTCCCCGACTTGACCAATCCTGTTCAACAATGAGGTTCGGACCGCCCAGCTCATTTGCATATACGGACACATACATGTCACACACAAATAAATGAAGAAATACGTGTGGACACATAAATAGAGATATAAATAAATGAAGAAATACATAAATGTAGAAATACATTTATTAAATGATGTCCTGTTGAGTTATAACTTATATTTATTAATTTCTGTATTTATTTCTGTATTTATACATTTATTCTTGTATTTATTTATTTATGTATACATTTATTAAAGCATTTATTTATTTATACATTTATTTAAGCATTTATTTATTTATTCTTGTATTTATTCATGCATTTATTTATTTATACTTAAGTCATTTTAAGTCCTCCATACAGGAAGTCATGTCTGCACCCAGATATATCTTCTTCTTCTGTGGTGTTCATCAGCGTCACAGGGTCCTCCAAGTCCCGACAGGAAACAGGAAGTGGGTTGGACGGGTTGTTCATGTCTTCTTCGTCTTCGTCTTCTTCTTCTTCTTCGGTATTCATCCGCGTCACAGGAAACAGGAAGTGGGTTTGAGGGGTTGCTCATGTTCCCTTCTTCTTCTCGCAGGTTCCCTCGGGGATCTCGTCGGCGAGGAGGAGAACACACCGGACAACCTCAGCCTATCGGGCGAGGAGGGCGGAGCCTCGGACCCAGACGACTCGGCGGAGGGGGACGCCTCGAGCACGCCGGCGTACACATCGCTGTACAACGACGGTGAGAGGAGGAGCAAAACAACAACAACCAATATCCATAAAACAGACACTGTACTTGTTGAACACTTATAATATTCTACAGATTTATGACTTTCTACCATATATTATACCAATAGTCAAAATAAAATTGATCAAATATCCATCGACCTCATCATAACTGCCCTCGTCTTTTCATAATTACACTCTAGTTCTGACAACATGAGCCAGATGTGGAGTTCACTGGCGGTTATTAGCGGTTATTACCAGAAGTATCTGCTCATCAGGATTCTTTCTTCCTGTTATCTGTCAGGAGACTAAACTAAAAACAGGCCGAGGAACCGTTATGTTTCTCCTTATTTATCTCCATCGCTCTATAAATGAATAAAAAAAAATTCTCGGGGGTTCAATCTTGGCTCCAGTAAACCTGCCCCCCCTCCCCCCCTCGTGCCGTGCGATAGCGGGAGTTTCTCAGTCATATTATTTTGACTTATTCAAGATTTCAGGAAGCGGTGTGTTTTTTACATTTTTAAATTTTATTTATGATTTATTTTTTTATTTTTGAATCTAAAAAAAAAGAAAAAAATCCCGCTCTTGTGAAATTTCGGGGGCTGGAAGTGATAAGCGTCTGTTTGGTTGGCTTGGTTCTGATAAACCCATGGAAATTCTGTCAGGTGCTAATCGAGACGAGATTAGAGATTAGCTATCGGGGTGTGTGTGTGTGTGTTAGATAGAGGGAGATGAGAGAACTCAGGCTGCACATGTGAGCAAGTTTCTGTTCGTTGATGGCAAACTGACTCTTTGTTTCTTTACACACACACACACACACACACTGTTGATCTACTCTCTCTCTCGCTCTCTCTTCTGCGGGGTTCCTCGGTTGCCCGGCGCTGCCATTATCAGTCGTCTGTAAATCAGCCGTGTTTGACGAACCTGCTCTTTCAACCTGGGATCAATACCGGCTCGTTATCTGGCCACAGCGGCTAATAAAGGCACGGCCTCTTATCCACCATCTGGGAGAGAGAGAGAGAGGGAGAGAGAGAGAGACACACACACACAGGAGATAACCGCCCTGATAACTTTAGCAACAGCACCCTCCCCCCCCCCCCACACACACACACACATTCTACCAGGAAAGAGCTCTCTGTCTCTGTTCTCTCCATCACACCCAACTCCTCCACCTGGGAGAGAGAGAGAGAGACAGTATATTAGTGCTGTTACAATGAGACACACACACATCCACGTACACACACACACACAGCTTTACTGAGAAAGATTGAAGCATTTGTTCAGTATCTCTCTCCCTCCCTCCCTCTATCTCTCTCTCTCTCTCTCTCTCTCTCTCTATGTGTTGTGTTTTTTCCCTCCACGGTTGCAGCAAAATGCCGAAACAAGTCTTCTTGTTCTTCTTTTTGTACTTGTTCTTTTTGTTATTCTTCTCCTTCTTCTTGTTCCTCTTGTCCTCCTCCTCCTCCTCCTCCTCCTTCCTCCTTCCCTTCTGGCCTGATTAGTCACAATGTCGCCTCCTCCTTTGTGATTATGATTGGACCAATCACAACGCTTCTTGGCGACTCTCAGTGGTCCGAGGTGACAGGAAGTGACGTCATGTTGATGATGGAACAATTGTTTCAAGACTTCTCCAGGTCACATCTGAAGTATTGGCTCCTGTCATGCGAACAACAATAACTAATACACCTGACGCCTCCTCCTGGATCTCGTAGGCCCCGCCCCTGTGATGCCTTCAGGCCCCCCTCTGTATTCCTGTTTGGTTGGGTGAGGGCTGTTCTTATTCCATTATTGTCCGACTTTTTCGATAAAGGGATTCTTCAACATATTCAATCAAAAAATATATTGGGAGAGGAGGGGAGGAGGGGAGGAGGGGAGGTGGAGAGGGAGGGAGAGAGGGGAAGAGAGAGAGATAAGTTGTAGAAGAAGATTGTTGGGTGACTTTGCCCTGCAGGTGTGACAGGGGAAGTTCAGCTTATCAG
Source organism: Pseudoliparis swirei (assembly GCF_029220125.1). Lineage (NCBI taxonomy): Eukaryota > Metazoa > Chordata > Actinopteri > Perciformes > Liparidae > Pseudoliparis > Pseudoliparis swirei. The sequence continues at coordinate 25,809,685 of NC_079393.1, forward strand.
ATTGATGGAGACTGTCTCGCTATGGGGGGACGGGGGGGGGGGGGGACACACCTGGAGACAGAGGGGGGGGGGGGGGTCTGGCAGAAAAGTGTCTGTCGACTCCTCCCGATACCTGCCTCCATGTCTGAGATGATATGGGAGATAATATTGATGATATTAAACGCAATAACTGTGTCTCCAGCCCCCCCCCCCCACTGCAGGATAAAAATCAATGTGCCATTCAATGTGATTTATAGCTGAAAATAATGGCACTGTTTAGGCAAGGGCGTGTGTGCGTGTGCGTGCGTGTGTGTGCGTGTGCGTGCGTGTGTGTGTGTGTGTGTGTGTGTGTGTGTGTGTGTGTGTGTGTGTGTGTGTGTGTGTGTGTGTGTGTGTGTGTGTGTGTGTGTGTGTGTGTGTGTGTGTGTGTGTGTGTGTGTGTGTACAGTACATATCGCTGTGTGTCTGCATGTGGATGAGGTTGAGAGGTGGACGTGATGTGTAGATGACGATGGATGATGTGTGTGTGCATCTCTTTGTGTGTGTGTGTTGATGTGTTTTGACGATGCAGATCTCATCTCCCAACGGTTGCATTAAAAACTGCAGCTGGCGAGGGGGCGTGTCACGTGGTCCCGGGCGTTTACGGCGGGTATCGATCAGACGCTATGGGAGCGGGAATGCACGAGCGAACACGGCCTTTGTGCAGCCAGGTGTGTGTGCGTGTGTTTGTGTGCGTGTGTGTCTGTGTGTACGCATCTACCCCAACCGACTGTTTGTAGATATGTGTGGATGTTTGTGTGTCTGTGTGCGTGTGTGTGTGTCTGTGTGTGTCTGTGTGTGTGTGTGTGTGTTTCTGTCTGTGTGTGTGTGAGGACAGTGGAATATGTTTTCCAATGAGACAGTTCTAATGATATTAACGTGTCTTTAAACCTGGAGGCGTGTTGTTATGACTTCACCTCAGATATCTTATCACATATTCATATATCATATTCATATTCACATATCATATTCACATCATATTCATATTCACATCATATTCATATTCACTTCATATTCACATCATATTCATATCATATTCATATCATATTCATAATCATATTCACTTCATATCATATTCATATTCACATCATATTTATATTCATATCATATTCACATCATATTCATATCATATTCACATCATATTCATATCATATTCATATATTCATATTCACATCATATTCATATATTCATATCATATCCACATCATATTCACATTATATTCACATCATATTCATATCCACATCATATTCATATATTCATATTCATATCATATTAACATCATATTCATATCATATTCATATTCACATCATATTCATATCATATTCATATATTCATATTCACATCATATTCATATCATATCATATTCACATCATATCATATTCACATCATATTCATATCATATCATATTCACATCATATCATATTCACATCATATTCATATCATATCATATTCACATCATATATTCATATTCACATCATATTCATATCATATTCATATCCACATCATATTCATATCATATTCACTTCATATTCACATCATATTCATATTCACATCATATTCATATTCACATCATATTTATATTCACATCATATTCACATCATATTCATATCCACATCATATTCACATCATATTTATATTCACATCATATTCATATTCACATCATATTCATATTCACATCATATTTATATTCACATCATATTCATATTCACATCATATTCACATCATATTCACATCATATTCATATCCACATCATATTCACATCATATTTATATTCACATCATATTCATATTCACATCATTCATATCATATTCATATTCACTTCATATTCACATCATATTCATATTCACATCATATTCACATCACATCATATTCAAATCATATCATATTCACATCATATTCATATCCCATCATGTTCATATCATATCTTATTCATATCATATGCATATTCATATCAATTCAATTCAGTTTATTTGTATAGCCCAATTTCAAAAATTAAAAATTTGTCTCGGAGTGCTTTACAATCTGACACATTTCGAGTTAAAATACATTCAATGAATGTGACAGAGTATGAATAGTTCATAGTAGGCATATTCCACGATGGAGACCTCCACGATCCATCAGGCAGATGGAGGTAGAGAGGAGGAGTGGGCGGAGTCTCAACAGTGGGCGGAGTCTCAACAGGGCAGTGGCGTAGTCGGTAGCAGGAATTCCACGACCCAGACCTCGATGATCCATCAGGCAGATAGGATCTATGCCGTCTCATAGGGTCCGATGACCCCATGAGACATGAAGTCAAAAGGACTCCGGGGAGAAAGCAGAGTTAGTAACGTGTGATGGAGAGATGAAAATTCATCCATAACATATTCATATCACATCATATCCATATCATATTCCATGTCTCCCGACATGTTGATCATCTTCATGATGTTTCTGTTGGCCACACTGGATGAGAGAGGGACTTCACCCCTTATGGCATTTAGATCTCCTGGTTATCGACTAGCCTGCTTATGACATCATAACACATGTGTATTTACTAAACTATATAAGGAAATGTATAAATGTCATGTCAAAGGAAATGTATCATTTACAATGACCGTCATTAATAATCATGTGTTTGTTTAACAGTAAAATAACTGCTAACTTACCTATGAACTTATTGTAAAGCTTCGGGGAGGAGGAGCTACTCTCTGTATTGAGTGTGAATATCGTTTAGAGCATTTAAATAATGTTACTGATCAGAAACGTTTGATATAAATTGAAAGTCACTTTTTAGAGCAATCATGAGCCGCTGCTCCTCCTAAAAGATTACACTCTTGTCTTTTTGCCTAAAAAATTGAATAACAGTCTTGACCGGCAAAACCTTAAAAACTGAGTTTCAGTTTTTTTAAGAAGAAAAAAAGTAAACATTACATAACACTTTTGATAATAATCCCAATCATGTATGTTTTTTAATACGATAAGCATTGAGCAGTTCAACAAACACACTTTAGTGAACTCCAACAAGCACGCCTGTATTTCTGAGTCAACATAAACATTCATCTGTAAACAATGTGTAGCTCCCACCAGCCGTCAGCTGCATAACACATCTTCATGCAGCCACATTGGATCTGTAGAACTGGAAGTGACCTTTACTCATGACCTCCATTACACAACATCGTAAACACAAATATAATCAACTAGTCCACGATGAGAGACACCTTGTTTTCAAAGATCAACTCAAAGATCAAGAGAAAACGATGAGTGAGATTATTAGTGTGGTGAGATTCTGACTGACCCATAACCTTTGGCCAGACAGAGGGAGAGATAGGGAGAGAGAGAGAAAGAGAGAGGGAGAGAGGAAGAGAGAGAGAAACTATTAATCTAATCTCACTAATCACGAGCCTCACTAATAGGGAGGGACCCGGCAGTGTGATGGACCGGCTGATAGCAGCCGCACAGGCAAAGTTCAGGGTTCAGGCATGTACACACAGACACACACACACACACACACACACACACACACACACACACACGTGCGGAGGAACACACACATCTCTTTGATCAGTGTGATCGATGGTGATTACAGAACCGAGAGGTGGTGGGCGGAGGCGATGGTGGACAGGTGGAGGGAGACATGGTGAGTCTCAGGGTGGAGGTGGAGGGAGACAGGCCTCATGGGGGGGGGGGGCTATGATGAGTCTTTGGGGATCAAAGGGGTTCCTCTGGGTGGAGAGGCGACACGTTCCGGAGCTCAGGGAGTCATTACATAGGCTGCCTTTGATCTGCAGTCGGGAACAGCCACTGACCACACACACACACACACATTTTTTGTGCAAATATATATGTACACACATATATAAACACAAACACACACATATATATATATATACACATATATATATATATTTACACACACACACACGTATATATTTATATAGATATATACACATATAAACATATATATACAGGACTGTCTCAGAAAATTAGAATATTGTGATAAAGTTCTTTATTTTCTGTAATGCAATTAAAAAAACAAAAATGTTATGCATTCTGGATTCATTACAAATCAACTGAAATATTGCAAGCCTTTTATTCTTTTAATATTGCTGATTATGGCTTACAGCTTAAGAAAACTCTAAAATCCTATCTCATAAAATTTGAATATTTCCTCAGACCAAGTAAAAAAAAAAGATTTATAACAGCAAAACAAAATCAAACATTTGAAAATGTGTTTCCAGGTGTTTCGAGTTAATTAGACGATTCAAGTGATTTGTTTAATACCCTACTAGTATACTTTTTCATGATATTCTAATATTTAGAAATAGGATATTTGAGTTTTCTTAAGCTGTAAGCCATAATCAGCAATATTAAAAGAATAAAAGGCTTGCAATATTTCAGTTGATTTGTAATGAATCCAGAATGCATGATATTTTTGTTTTTTTAATTGCATTACAGAAAATAAAGAACTTTATCACAATATTCTAATTTTCTGAGACAGTCCTGTATATATATATATATATAAACACACACAGCTATATACACACACGTATATAAATATATATACAGTATATATATAAACACACACACATATATACATAAATATATACAGACAAACACACATATATATATACACATTAATATACACACACACGTATATATAAATATATATAAATATATGTATATACATCGAACAGAATGGGACTGTGTTGTGTTCAGGGCCCAGGACAAACGACTCAGCGGGAGGCCCCGGTGATGAAGACGAGGAGGGGGAGGAGCCACGTCCGACACACAGCGACAGGGAGGAGGAAGAGGACGGTGAGGAAGAGGAGGGGGCGTCGCCGTGGAGGGGTCCAGGTCAGTCAAACTTTCTAGACTTCATTTCAGTCTTATAATAATCTATAAGTATTGTGGAAAAGGTTGTAGTTCTTTGTACCACCACAGGAAGCCCCGATGATGCAATCAGGTGATCACTTCCTGTGTTTCACAATACACGGCGTGGAGGACTTTCAGAATAAAAGTCATTTTTTATAATTACAGTTAAGTCATTATTAAAACCACTGCCCTATGATTTCACACAGAGGGGGTTGTAGACCATTTCAAATGAAATCAGAAATGTGGAGAGTATTTCAAACGAGTTGTAGTTTAATTTAGGTTTCGGATTTATTAATAGGCTTCTGTCAAAGATGGCTGCTACTCCATTAATGTGAGTATTAATATGACTCGGAGGAGTTGATTCATTTAGGCTGACAGTAAGACGAAATGAATCAATGTGATTCTCTGATATTAAACCATTTACAATACAGCTTTAGATGACAGAGATCTCATATTTAGGAGTCCACAATTAATTTTGTGGCATATTGTGCACATTATAGTAGGCATGCAATAATACTGGTAATATATTGTGTAATAACCTAATAGTTACACAACAGCATTTTAGATTCTATTTATTTCTAAAGTAGGACAAGGAAACGATTGGGTCTGAAACTAAAACACTTGGTGAAGAGCTCCGGATGTTTCACGGATGATGGACTAATTATTCATAATGTCTGTCTTATTTATTGAATGTTTATGTAACTCTGGTCATCTGGTCACATGACATCTATTTTTCTGTCCATCCTGGAGAGGGATCCTCCTCTGTTGCTCTCCTGGATGTTTCTTCTCTATTTTTTGGGGAGTTGTTCCTGATCCGATGTGAGGTCAAAGGTCAGGGATGTTGTGTGTGTCCAGATTGTAAAGCCCTCTGAGGGGAGTTTGTTATTTATGATTCTGGGCTCTACAAAAGTAAACTGGATTGAATGTTTGTCGGCTGCAAAAGAGTCCAACATGTCCTTATTCCAGCCAACAGACTATCATTTAGACTCTTCATGTGCTCTCCAGTGGATCTAACAGACGTGTGTGTGTGTGAGTGTGTGTGTGTCCTAAAGACTGTTGTCATACTGTCCCCCTGTAGGACATGTGTGGATGTGACAGGCCTGGAGTAAATGTATTCAAGCCGTAACAACATCACACACACACACACACACACACGGCTATAAGAGCAGATAACAAGTAAATCGCCATAATTGTATTATTTATTTCCTCTCTTATCGAGCTTTGTTTGGTTATTTATTTCTCTCCGTCTGTTGTCTTCAATGAGTTAAACAATGCGAGAAGATTACCGCACTATCTCGCACACTATTTCCTTTTCATGCTGCGCACGTTTTATGTCCGTCTGCGCTTGCCTGTGTGTGTGTGTGTGTGTGTGTGTGGAGGAGAGGATGTGTTCATTATCGTCCCGTCCCAGCCGTCGTCCCTTTAACAGTAATTGGAGCGATATTAATTGCTGCTGGTTGATGGTGGCACCGCGATGCTGCTCTGATAGGGACAGCCCCCTTTTCCTCGCCGAGCGAGGCGGAGGGGTGGAGGGGAGGAGGGGGGGGGGGGTGGTGAGGGAGGGAGAGAGAGAGAGAGAGAGAGTAAGGGAGAGAGATAGCCCCTCTATCAGCTCCGGAGCAGGCGCTGTTTTTATCTGGAGCACGATTGGCAAAAAGGAAACTTTGACCGGTCTGAATTTTTCTCTTATCGTCAACCCCCCCCATCTCCCCCTCCTCTCCATCCTCCTCCTCCTCCTCTCCCTCCCTCCATCCATCCACCTTCTCCTCCTCCGGTCTGTCCATCACCACTAACAACCCCACTAACAGCCCTCCTCCCCTCCACCCCCCAACAGCATACATCTCTCCTTCTTTTTTCTTTTATTTCTTCTTCTTCTTTGCCTCCTTTTTCTTCTTCTTTTCTTCCCCTCATCATTCTTCTTCTTTTCTTCTCCTCCTTCTTCTTCTTCCTCTTTCTCTTCCTCCTTCTTTGCCTCCTTTTTCTTCTTCTTCCTCTTTCTCTTCCTCCTCCTTCTTCTTCTTCTTCCTCTTCTTCTTCTTTGTCTCCTCCTTCTTCTTTCCTTCTCTTCTCTTCCCCCTACTTCTTCCTCTTTCTCCTCCTACTTCTTCTTGTTTTCTTCTTCTCCTTCCTCCTCCTTCTTTTCTCATCCTCCTTCTTCCTCTTCCTCCTCCTTCCTCTCCTCCTTATTCCTCCTTCTTCTTCTTCCTCTCCCTACTTCTTCTTCTCTCTTTTTATCGTCTTCTTCTGCAAATGATGAATTATCCAATCAAATGTGTGATTATTTGCATACATATTTTTTTTTTACAATATCGTGTAAATCCGGCTCAAAATGATTTCTGAACAAACCTCTTTCTGGCCAGAAAACTGCAGGTAAAAAATCGACCCTTCAGGTGAATTGGGTCATCAATCGGGAACTAATAGATATCTCCATGTGACCTACAGCTGATACGTTAACGACGTAGTTATTATGTCACGGTGACTTTTGATAAACCCACAGACACAAATATAATAAGTATAATAAACCTCTAAATGTGAGGATATTCTACTTCTCTCTGTTTTATATCATTAATAATCCTCCTGGAATGTAGACCAATCAATCCATTGGTGAACAGGAACAATGCTCAATAGTAAATTATAATTATTAAATAAATATGATAATAGTATTTTTGTATATATCTTTGCAGACTCAGTGATTCATCGTTTGTCTCCTGAACATCGTCCAATATTCCATAATGCTGGTTATAATTTCATAATAACTCATTTTATTTGACCAGTATTTTCAGAATTTAATCTAATGTGCATAACATCTTTATACACAATACATTGATTATCCTTTGAGAAAAGTGCTTTATGATATCCATGTGATGCTGTTATTGAGTGACACTGTGTTGTAGCCTTAGTTATGAACATACTCTGTATGTATGTTTATAGCTGACACATTATATACACCGTGCACTCTCATGTGTGTGAAAAGTCTAAATTAATTGAATGTTAATCTATTCCTTATATTTAAAAAGTGCAAAAAAACAAGTATTTATTCTCGTTTGAAATACAATAATTCCTAGATATGAGCATTTTAATTTCCGTGCAGTAACCTTATGATAATAATCTCTTAATTTGTTCAAATAATTTGTTCAAATAATTCTTTGCGGCCGTCGTTATTATTGTTCAGACGGACCGATCTTAACGCAAATCTGAGCAAAACAACAACGGGACGTTTTTAATTCATCCTTTATTTCTTGCTGCTTTAAAGATAATACAAATCATTACTGTTTCTCAAATCGACATATTCTAACACGGTATGTAATAACTTGTTGTTTATGTGTCTATCTCCATAAATTCCTTAGTCATAGATGATAGTCGACGGCAATCTTTTTATTCTTTTCATCAGAACATTGACTTCCATTGATATGAGAAAAACATTCAAATTAAAGAGACAATAAACGTGGAATAGATCAGAGGCTTCAGTTTCTGTTCACCAGCGCGTCTTAAAACCATCGAGATGGCGTGTGTGTCTGTGGTGTGTCTGAGTGTGTGTGTGTCTGTGGTGTGTCTGAGTGTGTGTGTGTCTGCGTGAGTGTCTGAGTGTGTCTGTGTGTGTCTGTATGTGTCTGCGTGTGTGTGTGTGGGTCTGAGTGTGTGTGTGTTTGTGAGTCTGTGTGTGTGTGTGTTCGTGTGTCTGTCTGTTTCTGTGTGTGTGTCTGTGCGTGAGTCTGTGTATGTGTGTGTTTGTGTCTCTGTGTGTGTCTGTGTGTGTGCGTGAGTTTGTGTGTGTCTGTGTGTGTGTGCGTGAGTTTGTGTGTGTCTGTGTGTGTGTGGGTGTGTCTGTGCGTGAGTCTGTGTGTGTGTGTGTGAGTCTGTGTTTGTGTGTGTGTGAGAGTGTGTGTGTGTGTGTGCTGGTCGCTATCAGGGATGCTCGTGATATGCCGAAGCCACCGTTTTAATCTACAGTGTCCACCCTGCATGATATGCAAAATAAATTATGAATAGAAAATATATATCTTTTGATTGACCTTGCGGGCTGGAGGGTTTGGTATTTTTCCCCCTCACTGCTTAAAAAAAATTGTTGATATGCAAATGTGGTCCCAGTAATCCCCTGTGGCGCTCCTGACTGGTGACAGGACAAAAGAACAGAAACTTCCACCAGTTTATGAATATGAATCGGTTAATATGGAGCTTTATTCCTCCTGAAAAGCCTCCAGATCCACAAGAAACGGTAACGTGTTTAGATTTGCTGACTGGGAGGAAAAGAGGAGCGTGTGATGACATACATGTACTCTACGTACAAATATATATCAATATATATATATATATATATATATATAATATTAATTTACTATTACAAAGATATATGTGTAAGAGTGATTGTGTCACGCTAAGGATTAGTTCATTAATATTAGACAGAAAATACTTTTATTATACACTTTTTTTTTTACTAACTATATTGACAATTTATAAATCGTCATTTTTAAAGGGCAAATAATAACATTAAATTATCCATATTTTAGCTTCTCAGCTGCTTTCTCTTCTTTCTTATGTGATGATTAACTTATGAGTCATTTAGAGATTTAGACTTGCTCAACTTCAACTTAACGATGGAAATATGTTCTGCGTTGCATAATATAGACCAAACAATAAATGAATCAAGAAAACAACTTTCTGATGATTCAACAGCTGCTCTTATGATAACCTTATGAATCTGTAATCTGTAGTCTGCAATCATATGCATTGGCCTGGATGTGTTAGGAAAAGCATCTTCATATTTCTTGTATTTGTATTTATTCAAAGACAAATAAAATCATTTAAAAAACTTTTAATTTGGGCATTTTGCAACAAAATAAGTTTGTTTATGAGTATTACGCTTCTGATTGTGTCCCCATATTTCTTATCTTTTTCTGTTATCTTTGAAAATGTTTTCGCCTCTTACATTTTGAACACGTACCTGCAAGTGAGACACCCGAAAAACAGAGCCCCCCCCCCCCCAGAAGGCCCCGCCCCCTCCTCGCTCCTTTCCTGCTGGCCCAGCACTCCTCGCTCCTTATCCTCAGCAACAGAGAGTTATTTAAATCACCTCAAATACAGCGCAGCAATGGAAGGCATAATAATGCTTATTATTATTATTATTATTTCTCAGCGTGTGTGTGTGTGTGTGTGTGTGTGTGTACTGGGTGGGTGTCGGGTTATCATACAGTAGTTAATTATAATGGAGGCACGCAATCACCGCTTGAGAGCCTCATTTATTGGTGGCCAATGAGAGATTTTGCCCGCGTTACATTTACATATTGCGCACCCCCCCCCACTCCCCCCCATCACTTGGTCCACATGTCATAAGACCTTCTTGTTTTCTCCGTCTGATCCATCGAGTCGCGGCTGGCTGGACGTATCGGACTGGAGGATAAGATGCTTGTGTAGAAGCTTCCATCTCTTCGCTCCGTTTGCTCGTCTCTTTGTGGAGATATTCATACGAGTATACGGGACCTCCCAATATCACTTCTTAAAACCCATTTTTATAGAACTGCTTTTCGGTGATGTCGTCCTTTTATGCCCTTCTTTGGCTCCCCTAATTTAGTTTGTATTTTACCATTTGTTTTGCCTTGATTCTCTGCAGAGCACTTTGTAAACTCTGTTTTTAAAGGTGCTATAGAAATAAAGTTATTATTATTAGTATTATTTTTTTAATAATATCTCTCAAATGTACAGGACAAGAGACATTCTTAAATTAATTATTCATTGGCGACCAGTTTATTCAATAGAATTTATGAGTTTTTTCTTACACGTAAGTTGCTCTCCTGGAGGTTTCCTCCCTATTTTTTCTCCTTGAACTTAAGGTTTTTTTGGGGGAAACAAATTTAATTGAATATATATATCTATATATAATACATAAACAAATTGAGTAGATTTACACATTCATTTCAAGCTTAAATACATTTATTGTGCGTTAAGGAGCCGAGACGGTTAACTCTCGAGACGAGATGCCATCGAGCCGAGATTAAAGGAAGTGAACTCCGGATAGAGGGATGAAACGTTAGAGAGAAGGTTTAAGGAGGAGAGAGAACAGGGAGAGAGAGAATGAAAGGGGGCGGGGGGGGGGGGGGGGTAGGTGAAGACGAAGGTGAGGGAGGGAGGAAGACCGAGAGAAGTGGTTTGGAATAAAGAAGTACAATATTGAGTTTAGAGTGCAGAGATAACTAATGGAGGGTGAAGAGAGGGGTGAAGGTTTAAGGATCAATGAGAGAGAGAGAGATGAAGGGTGAGAGATTTTAAGAGGCGCAATTCAGATAGCGAAATTAGAGGTGAGTGGGATGGGAAGTGGGAAGGTTGAGAGGGAGATAGAATATGAAGAAATCTGGATAAAGTACTCAAAGCATAACCGGCTCGAGTCGATCATTGGACTTCACGCCAGAATATTTTTGCATCTCTATCTCAACTCTCGCTCGTACTCTTTTTTGCACGACGGCTCGTATCGGCCGAGTCAGATTCAGATTAATTTAAAGATGTTCATATTAATGTCGTGGCGTTCCACTGTGGCTGAGCGGTTGGGCAAGGTCGTCGTCCTTCAGAGGATCAGGGTTTTATTTGAAGTTGGGTTTCGGAGGTTAATGTACTAATTGGGAACAACCAGTTTATTTCTTACGCTGCGTTCACACCACGTGAGTTTACGTGCTTGGCCATTTGTGGCTTTTCGCGTCACTCGCGCCTTAGAGGGGGCGGGGCTTATCCCACAAACGTCTGAACATCTAACGCCCTCGTGTTTGGGTTCATAACATTAATATATAAATATATATATATATATTTAAACCTAACATCACCCGTAGGCTCACACAGTTCGGTGACTTTAGAGCAGCAGCAGTTTGATCTACCAACGGCAGAGCATCTCAACACTGATTGGCTGTCGCAAGTCGACGTCGGGCGAATTTTTCGCTACAGTGGAAATATTTCAACTTGAGGCGAAAGAGGCACGTTTTTCGCATTGCGTCATTCGCGTCTCCCGTCGGCCCCACCTCGACCCCACCTCGACCCCACCTCGACCCCACCTCGGCCCCACGTCGGCCCCATCTCGGCCCCAGGTCGGCCCCTTCTGGACCCCCTTCAGTTTCCCAACATACTGTTCCAAATCCAATGTGACTGACCCACATCCACCCATCACGCCGTACTGGCGCTCTTCTCCGTAAACCTTCCTTCCATATCTGCAGCCGGCAGACTTGAGGAGGAGGGAGGGCGGGGGGGGGGTCACTGCGAGCATCCTGTCTATTCAAGCCATCAATCAAAAATGCTTTGGGATGTGACGATTGGTTGGCATGTGTCCAGAGGGCTTGTCATGTCAAGAGAGAGCTGCGATACCTCGAAGGAGAAAAGTAGAGTCTGTAGTTTGAGATGAGCTTAGTGGAGGCGTCTTTGTGGAAGAACACTTTTGTATATGGGTCAGAAACTTAAATAGATGGATCCATCTCAAAGAAAGAGAGACTGATGCTGCGACGGAAAAGTAGCCAATGCAGAAGTTCCAAAAACTCCAGTTAAAGTGGCCACTTGAGTTCACAACCCACAGACGGTCATGATAAAATGACCAACTGTACGCAGAAATAAACACGTTTACAGCCCCGGTTCAAATATAAGATACAGGGTTCGTACGGTCATGGAAAACCTGGAAAAGTCCTGGAATTTTAAAATGGTAATTTCCCGGCATTTCAAAGTCCTTGGAAGAAAAAAAAATCACCAACGTTTTGTAAAAGTCCTGGAAATGTTGTTATATTGTGCATTTACACTGAGTTTTGAATAATTAATATACTTTTAAAAGAATGACACTCAAAATACGCACGTTACCTTTGAATCAAACTATTGTCATTTAACATTTTCTCACTCTTTCATCTATACGCCGAGATTTCACAAAATGTTTGGTCGTAGAAATTTGGTTTAAAGTCCTGGAAATCCATTGGTCAACATGTGTGTGAACCCTGAAGATAGATAATATCCCTGTTCATGCAACTTGTACAGGGAGTGCATCTTTACATAACTCACCCGTTTTCAAATATATGACGATTTAACAGTTAGACATATTTTAGGTTGTGGTTTCTCTTTTTCAGCTCCACCAAAGATACACCACTTTACCCATATTCTTTTGTCTGGTTGTGTCGTCAATGACAAGTTGGCACGGCTAGCAGCCAATCACAATGCTCCCAGTGAATCACACTGATGACATCATACGTCGGTGCATAGATCCGTGTCGATGAAGGCAGATCAGTACATTTTCAGTCTGATCCAGAAGTGGGCAGCACCTGGAATGTTGAATAACTGTAATCCATGTGGCGGACCGATGAGACACGAGTCATACCGCTGTTGTGAGTCAAATAATCTAAAGTTTCCCATGCACGTTTATTTGTAGAGCACATTTCGACAAGGCAATTCACATAAAACCATTAAAAGCATCAAAACATAACGCAAACGTCATTTAAAACCAATTAACACATCCCTTTTAACGCTAGAAACAGTCAGTAACACATGAACAAGCTACAAAAAATAGAATAAAAGTTGCAGTGCAGTTAAAGAAGAAAAAACGGTGTCTTCTGTGTCGTTCTTCTTTTCCCCCTGCAGAAGTTTGGATGTGCCTCTCCCTCCATCACCCACTCCTGAGCTACTCCACATATTGTGACTGACACACACACACACACACCACCTCTCTCTGATGTGTCACTCCCCTCCTCCATCTCCGATGATTGATAGGCGCGAGGCCCTAATCTAAAGGAACATTTCTCGGTGCTGTCCGGCTGCGATCGGCCCAGCAGCGCCCATAAACCCCGGCGTGTGAGAACCTCTACAGGCCCTGATTGGACATTGGCACGCTGATTACCAGCCTATCAGATCGCTGGGCCCTCTTGCAGCCACCACACCACACCCGGCATACCACAGTGATACACTTGTGTGCATTTAACTTGTGGTGCTGCTCAGTGGCGGCTGGTGAATTTTTTTGGGGGGGGGCGCAGTTTAAATATCACTCAACAATGAGAAGAAAAGAGGTTTTGAGTAGAATATTGTAAAAAACAAAGCTTTATTTCAAGAACACACCATGCTCAACACTGTCCAATAACAACTATCAACACACTGTAACTTTGGGCATGGGAGGTTCAGAGCGGCTTTAAGGAACATTGGGTTGGGTTTCAGAGGTTTGCAAAATAAAAGAGGTTCAGAGCAGAATAGAGTCAGAAAGAGATGCAGAACATGTTACATTGGGTGACAGAGCAGACCCACTACTGTAAAGAAAAGTAGCCTCCTCTCTTTAAAGTGGTCACTTTACTCTCTGGTTAAAGTCAATCATGTCTGTAACCAGCCTGTTTCCATTATTCTTGAGGGAATGTGTCTGTTTTTCAGAACTTCTTCGTTGTGTTTCGATGCCAGTTCGGTCTCCTTCTGCTGACTTTAAACAGGGTTAGCTTCAGGCTGTTAGCGAGTTAGCTCCATGCTCTTAGCTAGATAACTGCGGCAAGATTCGTGCTTTACACTTGTCTGCAGCTCTTTAGATCCCTCACCCCGTTGTAGTCCAGAGAGTTTCAGTCCCTTTGGAACAACAGACAGGGGAAATTAAACAGCGCATTACTCACTGAGCCTCCAGCTGACAGCTCCGTTAGCAACCTGCTCCCGTAGCTACGAGGAGCTCTCTGGGCTGAGGGAACGATACGTCTCTGATCTGCCGAATAGTCCATCACGTGAAATAATAAAACGATGTCATTGGCCAACGAGCGCACATTTTTGCGACCCAAGATTCACGTTTCATCCGCCAATGAGAAGCCGGTCCTTGCCGAAACGACTGAAATATTTTCTCGATGCCGTACACACACGTTAGATCGCCTCGAAAAAGGGGAGGGGCTTCTCTCCGTGATAATGGCGATATATTATATTTTTTCACATTAACTTAAGTGGTTGTTGACAGGCTGACGGTCTCCCACACACATTTAGCGCGTCAACACGGTATATTTACTATTTAAATGATTTGGCATATAATGTTTTTTGACAGGATGTTGGGGTTTTTTTCTTCTTCTATTTTTTTTAAATCTTAAATTTTAAGAGGGGCGGCGCCCTAGCGCCCCCTATGGACGAACCGCCACTGGTGCTGCTCCATTGCCTACACCCCTCACCGCCATGGTAACCATAGCTCCTCCCATCAGTGTATGAATGTGTGAATGATGTCATGTGTTATGCTGCGTTCACACCAAAAGCATTTGCGAATATTATATATAACGCGTCACTCGCGTGAGTTTACTCACCCGACTATTTGTGGGTTATTCGCTTAATTCGCGCCGGAGAGGGGGCGTGGCTTATCTCCATGGCTTTACTGCATGGAAATAGTTAATCATTTCCGCCACATGCTGGACTTCCACAACGAGTATAACAAAGAACTAGTGGTTAATTCTTCCATGGTGGATGGTGAAAATGATAACTGTTTCAGAGATAAGCCACGCCCCCTCTCTGGCACAAATGACGCGAATGAGGCACAAATACTCGGGCGAGTAAACTCACGCGAGTGAAGCGTTATATAATATTTGCAAATGCTTTTGGTGTGAACGCAGCATAACACTACATGACATCATTCACCCATTCACACCAATTAGAAATATTCACGTCATTCGCGCCGCCCGGTGAAAATTCACTTTATTTGCTTCCATTGTCTTTGCATTGACTTTGCATGGAATCTACTCGCTCGAAAAATCCAACTGACTATAAAATGATACTTGAGGTTTGACTAGGTATGACATTGACAACTGAGAAGTAACAAACATACTCTAGAATTCTTTCTCATGCATCAGCTGTGGCTGGAGGCCTTATGTCTTCAGGTTGTTTGTCCGTCCATCAACAACTTGAATTGGTTGAATCGGTTACTTGCTGCTGATACCACAACGTCATAGTGAAAGATGTTTCTATGTATGTGAAGATGACCTGATTTCTGCCAGCTGCAGTACATTTGCATTTGTCTGGAGGCTGATGCTTCTCAGTGTTTAGGTTCTGTCAAACCGCGATGAGCTCCACGATACCAGGAGCTAAGGTTGATAGTAGACAACCGTCACAGCTTATTAATATCAACAAAATCAACTATCACTCATTCTTTGGACCAACTTGTAGGGTTGACCATTGGTGCTCTTACCAAAATATTTACTGTCAGCAGTAATTTGGATATAATGGATAAAGTGGGAACAGGCAAATAATAGAACAGATAGTCTAAGACAGGGGGGCTCAATACGTCGATCGTGGCCTACCAGTCGATCGCGGCGTAGTATTGGTAGATCACATGACATTAAAAAAAATTGGCTCTCCGCCCGCCACCCTGTAATTTTCTCTATAGCGCCAGATTACAGCAGAAGTAATGTAAGGTCCCTTTTCTTTAAGAGCATGTCTTTATTCTTTTATTAAACAAACTAAACAGCCGTCATTTCTGTCTCTACGTGTCGCGTTAACACTTCTCGGCTCTCCGTCTCGCGTGTCTGCAGGCATCAGGACGGAGCATAAGAAAAAGTCACTTGCAATGTAGGACACTAGTCTCACAATAAAATATCGATATAATGTGGACGCCAGGTCTTTTTCCTGCCAGCTTTGCACATCTACCTACCTTTACATCCCACCTCTGTGAAGCTAGAGGCCTTTTCTCTGTTTTACCAATCCTGCTCCAGAGACTTCACACGGTGGCAGGATTGGTAAACACGCCTTCTTCCTATCATCTACAACAAATTAACAGAATTAAAGTTGCATATTATCTAGTGTCATCATTCAATAATACATATTCAAGACCTAACCCCAGACTGATCCATTGTACCAACAACATCTCAAACAAGACTTAATGAGCACATGAACACGCTCATTTTCCCACCTTTCTATCTCTTTCTTATCACGTTGTGTCTCTTTCTCTCTGTGTCCTCTCCAGTATCTCTAACTCAGCAGTTTCCTTCCTCTAGTAGACAACCATCTCTTGTTTTCCCGAGTCTTAAGGGACTTTGTGTGTCGCCTCGCTCGATGTCCTTTTGGGCTATAAAGTCGACTGTTAACAGCGGTCTTCTCTAGTAATACACATGTTTGGGTTCAGGAACTTTTATATTAAATGAACCTTTCAGGATTATTACTATAAGTAATGAAATGGACAACAAGTAGAAACTAGTAGGTAAAAAGAACCACAACTTGCTGTGTATTTAAGCTATATTGCTAATGACGATGCTAATATATGCAATGTTTTTTGACAACATGCTACCATTTGGTCTACTTTATCGAATTGAGCAGTAGGGAGTACTCTTTCTAGATATGGGCACAGCGAAGTCATCTGTGTTTTACAGCCCTCCGTCTTCTTTCCTTTGCTTCTGTTTAATTGATGAACCTCTAAATGACCTAAGTGTGTCGAGCGAGTTATCGCTCTTTAACTTTTCCATGTCTCCCTATACGACGTGGCCCCGCACTGCCGATACCGGCCTGATTGAAATGTCCTTTTTTTTTTTTTCACGGAAGCCAGAAGGAGTTGTTAAAGCAGACATGAATTAATGATTGAATTAATTATCGGAGTCACATAGCGTACAATTAATTTTGTGGCTTTGCCTCAGTCTTTTTTTCCCCTCTTCTCCCCCCGTCTGTGAGCGAGAATGTCAGGAAACATTTTCTAATTAATTTATGTGTGATTATCAGGGATAGTTTCTGGAAGGTCTCCACTTTCAATTTGTGACAGGTTGGGGAGGGGGAGGGGCAGCTATGCCCTCTTACACTCATGCTCTTAGATTTTCTTTTTTTTCTCTCTGACATAAATTGGGATTACTCATTCTCCTCCAGTCAGTGTTGTTTCGCTTTGAAACTGAATGTTGGACATTTTTGGAATGTTTGCAGAGAGACAAAGAATACACAGCCTAAAGGGGCGTTCAACGTTGGTGGGTACTTTCCTTGAAAGATTGATTTAGACTTCATTACCCATACCCTTTCTCCCTAATCTCGTAATAAATGGACACTGTATGTGTCTATTGTGTGGAACAGGGTTCGTCTTACCCATGCAACCCTGTTCCACTATCCTGTAGGGTAGAGCAGAGAGAGAGAGAGAGACCACTCTTGACCCCCGTAGGGAGGGAGGTCTGTTTGGGTCACCTTGACCCCCATAGGGAGGGAGGTCTGCTTGGCTCATCTTGACCCCCGTAGGGTGGGAGGTCTGCTTGGCTCATCTTGACCCCGTAGGGTGGGAGGTCTGTTTGGCTCATCTTGACCCCCGTAGGGAGGGAGGCCTGTTTGGCTCGTTTTGACCCCCGTAGGGAGGGAGGCCTGTTTGGCTCGTTTTGACCCCCGTAGGGAGGGAGCTCTGTTTGGTTCGCTTTGACCCCAGTAGGGTGGGAGGTCTGTTTGGCTCGTCTTGACTCCCATAGGGAGGGAGCTCTGTTTGGTTCGCCTGGACCCCCGAAAGGAGGGAGGTCTGCTTGGCTCGTCTTGACCCCCGTAGGGAGGGAGGTCTGTTTGGCTCGTTTTGACCCCCGTAGGGAGGGAGCTCTGTTTGGTTCGCTTTGACCCCAGTAGGGTGGGAGGTCTGTTTGGCTCGTCTTGACTCCCATAGGGAAGGAGCTCTGTTTGGTTCGCCTGGACCCCCGAAAGGAGGGAGGTCTGTTTGGCTCGTCTTGACCCCCGTAGGGAGGGAGGTCTGTTTGGCTCATCTTGACCCCTCTAGGGAGGGAGGTCCGTTTTGTTGGCCTCTACCGGTGATCTTCTGATCCAGCCTCTTAGTGGAAGTCTTAGTGGTGTTGCCTGCTTGGTCCAAAGGCTCGAAGGGATGACACCCTATCACCTCCACAGACCTGAACATGGCGATCCGCCTCATGTGGGTCAGGAGTTAGCAGGTCCGTCTTTCAATCAGAGGATTGGCGGTTCAACCCACCAGTTCTCGTCGATGTGTCCTTGCTCCTTTCCCTGGTTTACCACCTTTAATGTAATACGATAGGTATTTCTTCCAATGGTTGGTTAAACAGCTGATCAGAACTTTGTATGGGGACTCCTACTCCTACAGAGTTAATAGTTTGGTTAAACCAAAGATGTTGGCCAAATAACGGAGCTAAAATGTATCGTAAATAAAGCTTCTATTGAGTTCCATATTGGGTGAAATTTAGCTTGGCAAGAAACGTACAGTCGTTTGAAGGAGGTGTTCTCACGGCAACATCAGATGGTCATTATGACCTGAACCTTTTCATTGTTAACACTATTGGATTGATACTAGAATGTAGGGCTGCAACTAACGATTATTTTGATAATCGATTAATCGGTTGATTATTCTATCGATTAATCAATTAATCGGATAAAAAAACAAAAACACTTTAATTTTCAACCCTTTATTCAAAACAGGGTCCGTACGGTCATGGAAAACCTGGAAAAGTCATGGAGTTTTTAAATGGCTATTAGCAGACCTATAAAAGTAATTGAAAAAAATAAAATCCCAAAATATTTGGAAAAGTAATGCAAATGTGTTTTATTCACATTTTAATTTACACGGTATATATACGGTATGCTTTGGAATTCTCATTGTTAGTTTAAATACTACATCTTCTCACTTTGTCACGTATAGACAGAGTTTTCACAAAATGTTTAATCATGGAAATTTGGTTTAGTCATGGAAAGGTCCTGGAGATCCACTGGTCAGCATGTGGATGAACCTGTTCACTGGTCACCATGGTGATGAACCCGTCAGAAACAGACTGACAGCTTTCCTCTCCTGAGCAGTGGTCCCCATGTGGACCGGCCCCCTGAACAATATCAGAGACGCGTTCCGATTTATTATTTTTTTCACCTGACGTGTCGCGTCTCGGCCAATCAGCGTTCAGATGTCCACAGCGTTTGGGAAGTTAGGTTAGCTTGAATGTTAGTCCGCTACATCTGCTGCCGTCACGCTGCACGGTGTAGCGATGCTAACAAAGTACCGTATGTTAAAAACGATGTGATTTAGCATATTTTTAGTATTGATACTTCATTAAAAGAGCGATCAGAGCGCACAGCGAGTGGCGTCGGGGCTTATCTCCGTTGCCTTTCTCCGTGGAAAAATATTTTCCGCTATCCGCCACGGAATAAATAACCACGTTTTCTACGTTATACTCTTGTGGAAATGCCACACACGCCGTGACATGTAGCGCCCTGGTGTCTGGGTTCATAACGTCACCCGGAGGCGCACTTAGCTCCGTGAATGTCTCCGACTACGTGAATGACTTCCGCATCCAGCGCCACGTGAGCAGCAGCAGCCAATTAGATTCATCAACAGAGGAGCAGCTCAGCGCTGATTGGCTCTCACAACGCAGCGTTCAGTCTCTCCTCTCCCTCTCGCTCCGCTCTTGTTTCTCCTGCGCCGCTCTGCGCTCAACTCAACTTTGTTTATATTCCGTGACTTATTGAGCGCCGTAATAATCGCTCGACACAACGAATCGATAATGAAATTCGTTGCCAACTATTTTAATAATCGATTTTTATCGATTTTATCGGTTCGTTGTTGCAGCCCTACTAGAATGGCTATTGAGGAAGAGAAAGTGGCATCAGAACATCTCTCTGTCATATACTGTACGCATTACTCACAGAGAACGACTAATGGGGCGTTAATAGGGATCGGTAGCTCATCGGGCCCCCAGGACCCCTCCGTGGTTCACCACAGTACCACAGCAACTCATGGGGTCATTAACATAAAGTGTGTGTATCCTCTTGGGACATTGCTCACCTTGTCTCATAGCCGGTGTTAGTCCATGAGATCAGGGTGACCATTTGAGGGTGGCACATGTACAACCACCTCTAACCACTCCACAGCATCTTCCCTCCATCTGCCTTGTGTCTGGTTGGAGAACGCCAGACTCGCTTTCTCACCGTGTACATACAGAGGCAATTTGTTTTTATTTTATCTGCAATAAATAAAACTTCCCACCAGCAGTCAGGTGATTGAAGATTTTGCATTGTGAATGTCAGCAGGGGGGGGGGGGGGGCGGGGGGCTCATCTCATCAACAGTAGCCCTGTCGCTTGTTCTGTTTTCACCCCCTTGGTCCTCTGAACAGAACAAGAAGAAAAAGAAAAAAAGCTTTTAGTTTTCTCCCCCCCCCTCCATCCTCATTTTTTAATCTTTCTTTGCATATTTGTGAATTTGCATGTTTGCTTCTTGCTCTTTTCTGGTGGCGTATGTATTTTGTAGATAAAAATTCAGCGGTGCAGTTAAGAGAAATTAGTTGGGTAAACAGTGGTAAATGTCAATGATAAAGTTCTGTGGAAGCTCATCTGATTAGCGGGGGCTATAACGCAGGTGTCTTATCGTGCCTGTGCAACAGAGGGTAGAATGGAAATGATTGCGTGGTCCTGAGCAGAAGATGCCTATCCCAGAAATGTCTATCTGAACCCAAGCCTGCCGGACTCCGGGGACCCAGGGGTGCTGCATGGAAGATCATAGAGCGAGAGAGAGAGAGAGAGAAGAGAGAGAGAGAGAAGAGAAGAGAGACGCTGGGCTGTTTTAGATTGAGGCCTTTTATCAGGCAGCATTATAAATTAAGTCAATTGCCATTAATGTGAAAAGCTGGGTAGGATTCTTGAATACAAATTGTTGTTACTTTTACCAAAAGAAGAACATAGGTGTTAGATGTATACAATTCTGATTGAACCTTGATATAATCAAGGTGGTTAAACTTTACAATTTGCCTGGATAACAACGACCACATTTAACCCTTGTGTTGCTTTCGGGTCAATTTGACCCGATTCAATGTTTCACCCTCCTGTCGCCTTCGGGTCAATATGACCCGATTCAATGTTTAACCCTCCTGTTACCTTTATATTTACTTACATATTTTACCCTTGAGGTCAATATGACCCCAGCTATTAAAATCTCCAGAAAATTGTTATAATTAATATTGTTTTCCAAGTTTAAGTGTGAGGTACTTTATGTTTGTTTGTTGACTCCCGAAAGAACACCGACATTAAACATTGAATCGGGTCAAATTGACCCGAAGGCGACAGGAGGGTTAAATATTGAATCGGGTCAAAATGACCCGAAGGCAACACAAGGGTTAAAGTTTAAGTGTTATGATGGAAGGCAAATTCACATTCTGTATGAACACTGCAGCCTGCCATCGCGTTGGGAAGAAATATATATTTGACTGAGTGTTAAAGCGCTTTGATTGGTCGGAAGACTAGAAAACTCTTTCAAAACTCTCAAATCCCCAAAATCCTTAAATGAGGCGTCGTAGACTTTTCAATGATTTGCAGAAACGTTATATACAAAATGTAGAATACATCTATCTTTACTGAATGTTGCTCATAGTGACAAACATCCCCATTTTTATTTCTTCAGTTAAGCCCCACCCACTTCAAACCAGTGAGATGAGCAGAGAGAGAAAATAGATATATACAGCAATAACAGTAACAATCATTGACAACCAATGCAAGCTTTACATGTGTTCATGGAGCCCGTCGCTCATAGCAGGAAGCTGAGAACACGACTTTGAAAAGCACGGAAGATTAATATCGGATCAATTTCATGAAAAAAACTTAGACATCGATGCGCCTGCAATATTGAGAATATTGGGTTAGGTTTAGGGTCAGTCTCTAGTAGTTTTAAATTACATAAGCAATTGAGACTAAGTAAAAACTGTCAGTAGTGGTAGACTCTTTCCCGTACATTCAGGATATGACATTTACATATTTTTAAGGGGCTAATTTTTTTTCACACTTACTGAAATCCAGGGGCATTTAAAAAGAAATTGGGGGCAGTTTTTAAACCTTTTGAAATAACATTTAACCTTAATAAAAACAATAAATATACTTATTTAGGCTTACAGTAATATAGACTATGAGGCAGTAGTCTACAGATTCAAAGAGCTTCTTAAATTCTTTTTTACAGAAAATATAAATCATAAATTTATCATAAAATAATAAGTTTTTTAACTTGTGAAGTAACATTTAACCTTTATAAAAATATGAAATATACTTATTTAGGCTTACAGTATATGAGCAATTGTCATAAAAATGGCAATAATAGGACTATTAGGCAGTAGTCTACAGATTCAACGTGTTTTCTTAGATTTTGTTAACAAAAAAACAAACATAAATCAGACAAACATATTCAATTTTATTTATATTTCTATGTGGTTATTTATTGTTTTTACATTTTGTAAACAACTATTAACAATTATACTTCATTTTTTTTTTTTTTATAATTCAAAATTAGATTTATAGATTTGTTGGTGTGTACCTACATAGAGATAGGACACACACAACAAAGAACACAAATAAAACGCTATTAAATTATCATAATTATTAGAGGAAATTATGGGGGCATTTGTTGCCCATCTCCTAGTAATATCGGGGGCAAAATTATATTTCTCAGGGGCAGTTTTGCCCTTTGCCCTTGTGTATTTCCGAAGCTGCGTACATACAGTGTGTATTTGGCTGATAGTATTGAATTCAGGCCGATAGTATTGCATTTTGAACATAGAACCCTGTGTTCCCTCACACTGAAGGAACAACAGTCCTCTGTTTCCCACGAGGACGAGAGAGAGAGAGAGAGAAAGAGAGAGAGAGAATCCCAACTGGAAGGCGTCGTTGGGATTTGTCATTCAGCAGAGGTTAAACCCCACCTATTAGCGCGGGGTCGGCGTTGCACGCAGATAAAGATTTCCTGTTGTGCGGTGTAAAAAAATCAATAGCTCCGCCGTGATGCGCTCATTTGATATCAACAATAGTCTTTTTAAAAATCAATTTGGCCGGAGAGAAGAGAACATCGGCGTCGGGTTACACCTTTTCTTTTTTTTTTATCTCTCCCTTTCATTCCTCACTGATATCCAACCAGACAGACGGATTGTTCCTATTGGACGACCCATTTAAATACTTCATAAAGCTCTTAAAAGCGTTGTTGTTGTTGTTGTATGTGTTAAAACTAGATGTCCATCTGTAACATCTTAAACCAGACTATTTCTATATTATATTACTATATTTCCTCACAGCTCTCACCGTATCCTGTACATTATTATAATAATAATAATAATAATAATACCGGAGATGACTTTTTATACAATCAATGTCTAATGCTGACAAATCTTCTCAAAAAAAGAGAGAAGGGAAACGGTAATGTTTCCAAAATATGAACAACAAAGTGCTGGGAAACAGACTTCTTGATAAGCACCGCCCGTTTCCTAACGAGCCCACAGTCAGACATACATCAGCTTCTCCCTCTCTGGGTAAGATTACTGTTTTGAATTCTTCCCAAAGTTTCCAACAAGTGAGCATTTATTAATAATATGACATATCAGTTAAGATCACCTGCAGGTTTAATTAATGTTCCTTCCAAGCGACTGTACCTGAACGCGACAGTTAATCTAACTGATTGAGTATAGAACAGCACTTTGGGCCCTCGTATTATTTCTAGTAGGGCTCCGTGTTAAAGTCACATTATGCAACAATTGTACCTTAAAATAACAGCTTGAAAAAATTGTGCCGCTACAATGACTTTTAATATGGCGATTTGCGCCTCCGCCATTGCCATCGGGGGTCTGTGGGGAAATAACTCCACTATGTAGGATTCTGGAGCCGCCCGATCCGGGGCGGATGTACTTCGACCTGCTTTCTGGCAGTGATTACGCAATGTCATATAGTGCCACTCCACGCTCGCAGCTACAGTATAAGGGCGAAGCAAGCGAAGTCTCTTGTAATGAATTACACGTTCCAATGTAAATTATGAATATGTAGCTTTTTGGTGTCGTCAACAATATTGTATTCGATCACACGTACTCCACATTCAAACATTTAGAAAACAACGTATATAGGCTGAAAACGCGATCGGTATTTCATCTAAATTAAATGTTGTCATTCTTTTAGTTATGTTAGCATTCATTTCCGATATCACAATGAATAAAACTATGCAGTCATATTTATGTAAAATCTTTGAATATTCTTACCTTATCGGTTGACATCATTTCTTGGTTTCTGACTTTGTCTGGTCATCAATACAAGTGTATGCGAGGCTGCATCTATCGTAACTGGGTATTTACGACACTGAAGTAAACGTTAAATGCCTCCAAAACTGAAGGGGGCGCTAAAAGGGAAAAACTCCATTATGGGGCTTTAAGTAGACATCTTAAATCATTCTTTGTGTTGGTCAAGATGTTGTAAGGTTTAGTTCAATTCAACTCGTGTTGTTATTTCTTTTACATTATCTGTGTTTTGTATGTGATCGTCTAAAATGTAAGTTTCACAGCTTAAGATGATCGATGTCTCGCTCTCAACTCCTGCTTTGTGTGATTGTTACCTTCCTAGTTGAGACTTCTCGGAATAATGAGCAATGGTGAAGTTCAAATGTTCCACAAAATAGTAGGACATTGTAGTGTTGTAGTGTTTCTGCATAGTCGCTACATCGTGGAGATGACGGCCGCTTCTGAGGGCGTGAACAAGCAGCCGTCATCGGCCCCCGGTAGCCCATGTCCATGTGTCCTTGAGCAAGGCACTTAACCCTAAATTGTTCCCGTAGCTGTGGCTATGCTGTATGAACCGTAGCTCCTCCCATCAGTGTATGAATGTGTGTGAAGGGGTGAATGATGACAAGCAGTGTGAAAGCGCTTTGAGTGGTCTGGTCCTGGAACACCATCGCCACCCCCCTGTTACACACACACACACACACACACACACACACACACACACACACACTCATCAGTTAATTGCGTTAGTCATTCCATTAATGGCAGACTGATTGTTTTATTGTGTTGGCTCGTCAAAGAGGCCTGGATGCCCCAGTGGCTGCTGAAGCGCGTGTGTGCGTGTGTGCGTGTGTGCGTGTGTGTGTGTGTGTGTGTGTGTGTGTGTGTGTGTGTGTGTGTGTGTGTGTGTGTGTGTGTGTGTGTGTGTGTGTGTGTGTGTGTGTGTGTGTGTGTGTGTGTGTGTGTGTGTGTGTGTGTGTGTGTGTGTGTGTGTCAGAGCTTGTGTTTTTGGGAACGGGTCATCAGACTGATGTGTGTGTAGTACAGTGGAGTGTGTGTGTGGTATCACACAGAGCAGTGAGGGCAGCAGCAGCTGGATTATTATGCAGGTCTGTGGTGGGCGGGAGGTCATTAACAGGGATTAGGGTTGAAGGAGGCCTCGCGTGAACACCGCTAACCTGCTGGGATTAGCTAGCATCATTAGCGGAGGTGCAACGATAGCACTTTTATTAAATTAAAATCTACAGTCATTAAAGCTGCCTATAATTAACCAGTTAAACGCCGCCCTTTTTCCTTTACATATATGTACATGTTCATGTCACATGTGCTGCACTTTGTCTTTGTTGCTCGTTCGCGTGCTAACACGCGAAGCAAAGATCAATGTGACTGTAAGCGTGTTAGCATGCTGATGTCAGCATGTAGCCTCTAGCATGGCCGGAGACTCTTAAGTTACTGGCAGGTGTTAGCTTTTAGCGCTAAATGTACGGTGGGCTGGGAGGCCCATTATTACAACGTCCATAATCTCAGATGGTTTTGTTTCACGATTTTCTGTTCAGCATTGCTCAATGATTTCATTCCGCTGCCCAGTTACCAATAAGCAATAGACCGGACATTTCGACAGACGCCTTACAAACATTTAATTTCTCCAACTTGTGAAGTATAAATGTTTCTCTTTCAGCGAGAGGTCTTCCTGCTGTCGTGGGTTTCAGTGTTAAGCCGGTCCATGTACACGTAGTACACCTCCGAGGACTCCATGACATATTTGGGCATTTTGGTTGGCATCAACCCTGCCACAACAACACATGACCTGGATAACAAGCAACAGGTCGTGAAAGGAATATGATAACACGAGTTGAGCCTTAATATCTGACAAACTAATGCTGGTGTCGGGGGCTTGTTTATAAGTTAATATCGGTGTTGGCTCACTGAGGTCAAATCCTTGCTCCGTTTCACAATGAGGGTCAATTGAGCCGGTCAGGCTGATAAGAGCCACCATGTGGTGGAGATCGGCCAATGGTGGAGAGGCAGCCTGGACATTGATGGAGTGCTGAGATAAGGAAGGGGTCAGAGGCCCCGTGGGACAGGGAGATAGCACATGGCTGGACTCTGTGGCTCTGGGAGTCATGTTTGGGTCGGTGCTTGACCTGGGACCCGAAATTTGACACCGACCCGACGTCAACCTGGAGCGTTTGTGTCCAAAACCCCAGAATGTTGTCAGACAACCCAGATGTGTGTCCTCTTTTAATTGTGGTGTGTTTCCAACGAAGAAGTGAGATGGGGGAGGGGGGCATGGTAGGACATTTACTGATTTTTTAGGGGGCAATTTCTGTACCCACATTGACTGAAATCCAGGGGCATTTAAAAATAAATTAGGGGCACTTTTTGACCCTTTTAAAATAACATTTAACCTTAATAAAAACAATAAATATACTAATTCAGGCTTACAGTAATATAGACTATTAGGCAGTAGTCTACAGATTCAAAGTGCTTCTTAAATTCTTTTTTACAGAAAATATCAATCATAAATTTATCATAAAATAATAAGTTTTTAAACTTGTGAAGTAACATTTAACCTTTATAAAAATATGAAATATACGTATTCAGGCTTACAGTATATGAGCAATTGTCATACAAATGGAAATAATAGGACTATTAGGCAGTAGTCTACAGATTCAACGTGTTTTCTTAGATTTTGTTAACAAAAAACAAACAGAAAACATAAATCAGACAAACCTATTCAATTGTATTTGTATTTCTTTGTGGTTATTTATTGTTTTTACATTTTGTAAACAACTATTAACAATTATACTTTAGTCCTTTTTTTAATAATTCAAAATTAGATTAATAGATTTGTTGGTGTGTACCTACATAGAGATAGGACACACACAACAAAGAACACAAATAAAACGCTATTAAATTATCATAATTATTAGAGGAAATTATGGGGGCATTTGTTGCCCATCTCCTAGTAATATCGGGGGCAAAATTATATTTCTCAGGGGCAGTTTTGCCCTTTCCCCTTGTGTATTTCCGAAGCTGCGTACATACAGTGTGTATTTGGCTGATAGTATTGAATTCAGGCCGATAGTATTGCATTTTGAACATAGAACCCTGTGTTCCCTTTTTTCCAGAAAACATAAATCAGCCAATCATATACAATTGTATTGTTATTTCTTTGTGGTTACTTATTGTTATTATATATTTTTTTAACAACTTCGAGCAATTCTAACTTATTTCTTAGTTTTTTTATCGTAAAAAATATATATTTATTGATATTTTGTGTGTGTACAGTACAGGCAATACAGATGGGACACACAACAGCAAAGAACAAAAACAAAACGATATTAAATTATTATCATTATTAGAGGAAATTATAGAGGAATTTGTTTGCCCCTCCTGGTGATATCAGGGGCAAATTATATTTCTCCAGGGCAGTTTTGCCCTTTGCCCTCGTGTATTTCCGACGCTGAGGAGAGGGGGTCTTCTACATTTGTGAAATCAAGCTCCACCCAGTCCTAAGATAATAAAAAATAAGATAGAAAAATGAAGCTGACCTGACCCGAGCACAACAGGTCAGGTCAGCTCCGGTTGCACCTTGGCATCAGTGTCACGCTCACATGTGCACCGGGGGGCAGGGGATTGGAACGCGTAGGGCTGGTTTACAGTGTGACCTATACCATGACTGGTAAACAAAGTGGGATGCACCTGTTTGCAAACGTGATCCTCCTGCTCGGCCCTGAACGCAGCACACAAAGTCATTGTGTCTCGACTCGGTCTGTTGACCCTGATAAAGCAGATACCAGCAGGTCAACTAGTCCTGTAAAAGGTGATCCCTGTGTGACCGCTGTGTGCTGCTCATTATAGTGTTCATTGCAACTTGGAGCTGAGTGAGTTGAGGGAACATTCCACTTCCTGTTTGACTTATGACCACAATGTCTTCAACGGCCGAGGACTCGCGTTTGTGTGTGTGAGTTATTGCCTAGTACTCCTTCGCTGTCCCTCCGACTTTCTCCCCTCCAAACCACACTCCTTCCTGCCCCCACCCACCCACCACCACCACCACCACCACCACCTCCTCCGCCCCTCCACCGGCTGTGGGAAAGCCATTTTATCAGCGTCTGTCCGTTGTTCTCTGGTGGGGATAGATACAGAGAAGATAGATGAGTGTTTTGACATGGAGAGTGTTAGACAAACACTCTTATCAGGCCCGCCACTTTAGACCCCCCCCCCCCCCCCGCCCATCCCCCAAAACAGTCGCCTGAACCATGGGCAGGAGAAGGGGAGGGGGTGGTGGTGGTGGTGGGTGATTTTTTTTGAATGGGTTTTGATCAGAGGGAGCGAGGTCGGCGGTCATAGGGAGAAAAGCCTCGCTGCCGTTGCTCCAACTTCTTCGTTTTATCGCCCGGATGTGCCGGCGGTCGTCTCAACCAGTGGGGGGGCGCAGTTTAAATATCACTCAACAATGAGAAGAAAAGAGGTTTTGAGTAGAATATTGTAAAAAACAAAGCTTTATTTAAAGAACAAGGCGTGCTCAACACTGTCCAATAACAACTATCAACACACTGTAACTTTGGGCATGGGAGGTTCAGAGCAGCTTTAAGGAACATTGGGTTGGGTTTCAGAGGTTTGCAAAATAAAAGAGGTTCAGAGCAGAATAGAGTCAGAAAGAGATCACATGTTACATTGGGTGACAGAGCAGACCCACTACTGTAAAGAAAAGTAGCCTCCTCTCTTTAAAGTGGTCACTTTACTCTCTGGTTAAAGTCAATCATGTCTGTAACCAGCCTGTTTCCATTATTCTTGAGGGAATGTGTCTGTTTTTCAGAACTTCTTCGTTGTGTTTCGATGCCAGTTCGGTCTCCTTCTGCTGACTGTAAACAGGGTTAGCTTCAGGCTGTTAGCGAGTTAGCTCCATGCTCTTAGTTAGATAACTGCGGCAAGATTCGTGCTTTACACTTGTCTGCAGCGCTTTAGATCCCTCACCCCGTTGTAGTCCAGAGAGTTTCAGTCCCTTTGGAACAACAGACAGGGGAAACTAAACAGCGCATTACTCACTGAGCCTCCAGCTGACAGCTCCGTTAGCAACCTGCTCCCGTAGCTACGAGGAGCTCTCTGGGCTGAGGGAACGATACGTCTCTGATCTGCCGAATAGTCCAATCACGTGAAATAATAAAACGATGTCATTGGCCAACGAGCGTGCATTTTTGCGACCCAAGATTCACGTTTCATCCGCCAATGAGAAGCCGGTCCTTGCCGAAACGACTGAAATATTTTCTCGATGCCGTACACACACGTTAGATCGCCTCCAAAAAGGGGAGGGGCTTCTCTGCGTGATAATGGCGATATATTATATTTTTTCACATTAACTTAAGTGGTTGTTGACAGGCTGACGGTCTCCCACACACATTTAGCGCGTCAACACGGTATATTGACTATTTAAATGATTTGGCATATAATGTTTTTTGACAGGAGCTTTTTTTTTTCTTCTTTTTTTTTTTCATCTACAAATTTTAAGAGGGGCGGCGCCCTAGCGCCCTCTATGGACGAACCGCCACTGGTCTCAACGTACCGGCCCGCCGCACTCGGAGCTGTCTCGAGTCTCTAACACAGACGGATCGGCCCTCCGCGCCTCCCAACGACCAGCTCTATCTGAGCGGCGGCAGGCTCTAGACCACAGCCGTCACTGCCATCCCTTCTGCAGCTATCAATTTGAGGAAGTACACGAGAAGTTTCCCCCCTCCGTTTGAAGCGGGCCAGAGAGAAGTGCTCTGGGCTCGTGTCAGAGAGTCCCCCTGCTGGCGAGTGGTTGACGGTTCCTCAGGGTTCGGGTCAAGTTCAAACCACACGCTGCCTCGAAATGTCCTGTTGTAACCAGTGGGGGTTTTGAAAGGCCGAGAGACATATTTTTGATTTGATATTTCATTCCCATACGCATTGTCTTTAATCTTCTATGTCGCCCTAATGATGCACGAGAAATCCATCAACACTCTTTCTAAAATCTTTTATTGGTATAAATGTGTGAAATATGAGTAAAAGAGTATGTGAATGCTTAAAAATGTTTGACATAAAGATGTTTTATATCATCAGCATCATGGCGGCCTCTTAAAGGGCCGGTTGTAACTGAAACACTGTATAATTATATATATAAATAAAATATAATTGTAGCTACTCCCGAACATATTGTTAAATAACTGTCTTTGCATTTGATTATTGTTTATTCGACTATAAATATGGTACGCGGGAAGATTTCTCTAACATAACATGAATCCATTTCACAGGATTTTTTTTTTTCAATTTCTTTAAGAAAATGGGATCCAGCAGCAGGTCCATTTTTTAATGAACACCTTCAGGTATTATTTAGATTTAGCATCTTTTTTTTGGTCATGTTTTATGGGGCATCTTCTGAACTGTGTCTATTGTTGTCTGTATGAATTGTTGGTGGCAAATCAGTTTCCCCACTGGGGATTAATAAAGTGTTTCTAATCTAATTTTATATAAATACAAGTGTATGTGAATGCTTAACATGTTTGACACAAAGATGTTTTAAATGGTTTTCAATGTGTCCTTGCGCTAATGATTCCAATGGTTTAATGATTGGGTCACAATAACATGTTTGGATATTTGGCTTATTCTTCGTCTCTTCTCTCCATCCTCTAGATGACCTGGAGTACAGCGAAGGGGGCGGGGACAGCAGCAGCAGCCGGGTGGTGGTTGGCCGGGACCTCCGCCCAGACACAACGTGGGGCCCCTACCCGGGCATCCTCCAATCAGAGGGCAGCACGGACGATCGGGAGACAGAGGTGAGAGCGGTGGCGTCATCACTGTCCAGCAACCGGAGGGCAAGATGCTGTCATGGTTACCTGAAAAGGAGATGTATCTGTTTATGGATTCTTATATTACAGACCAGCTCCAGAATGAAATGATACATATCATTCTAAAGCAACAACAGTGTATGATAGTTTTGTTTTTTAAACATTGTTAAATAAATAGGGTTTTACATATGAGCTTCAATTTCAAGAAATGTTAATGGTTTTTCCAATCAAAATAATCAAGTGATTCTGCTGCAAGTTTTTGAATTTTCTGAATTTTAGATGTTTCCCAGATTTTCATGTCAGTATTAGTCAGTTAGAACACATTAGAATAATGTAAAAGCATGTATCAATTGATTAGTTTAATGATTAATTTATAAAGTTGTAGATTAATTCATTAGTTAATATATCAATTTATTATTGTGTAGATTAATTGATTAGTTTATTGATTAATTCATTATTTTGGAGATGAATTGATTAGTTTATTGATCACTTCATTATTTTGTAGATTAATTGATTAGTTTATTGATAAATTTGTTATTTTGTAAATTAATTGATTAATTTATTATTTGTAGATTAATTGATTAGTTTATTAATAAATTAATAATTTTTTTGATTAATTGATTAGTTTAATGATCAATTTATTATTTTGTACCTTAATTGATTAGTTTGTAGACAAATACATTTATAATAATAATTGCAACTTCACAAATGCACTGAATTTGAGTCACAGAAAATGAATCCACAATATTGTCATTCATTAAATTAAAGTGTTTTTCTGGCAATATCAATATATTTGACTGTTTTATATAATTAAATTGAATATACGTGTGTTTTGGACTGCTGGTTCAATCAGAGTGAAGCTTTCAATAACGAATGCAGTAAAACACATCTGGCATATATCGTACACCGCGTTGTTGTTGAACGGCATCAGGCGGAGGAGAGACCTCATCTCAAATGGACAGGTCAAAGGTCAGGGGTCAGATGGTCGAGTAACAAAGAGAAACCATGAGTAAACACCGTATCACGCACGTGAGTGATAGTAGATGGGAATTAACAGCTCTGTGCATCTTTGTGTGTGTGTGTGTGTGTGTGTGTGTTGGGAACAGTGTGGGACCGGATGGAGCCTATCTGAGGCTGCGTTTGTGCATCATGTGCAAGTCCATCTAATCATATGATACTGATGCTGGGAGAGGCTTCCTGGCATGGGCAACACAATTGGACACACACACACACACACACACACACACACTCACTAACTTCAATTGAACATACACACATGCATACAGAACCATTCTTGACCGTCGTTATCCCTGTTTCATCTGTTTGTTTTTTCCAAATGCCGTTAGTGTTAATGTTAAACCAGCTCATCCCAGTTCAACCAACTCATCCCAGTTCAACCAGTCTACTTCATGTTCACAGTCTCCCCCTCTCCTCTCCTCCTTTCTCCTCTCCTCCTCTCCTCTCTTCTTCCTTCCCTTCTCCTCTCCTCTCCTCCTTTCTCCTCTCCTCCTCTCCTCCTCTCTTCTTCCTTCCTTTCTCCTCTCCTCTCCTCCTTTCTCCTCTCCTCCTCTCCTCTCTTCTTCCTTCCCTTCTCCTCCCATCCTCTCCTCCTTTCTCCTCTCCTTTCCTCCTTTCTCCTCTCCTCCTCTCCTCTCTTCTTCCTTCCCTTCTCCTCCCCTCCTTTCTCCTCTCCCTCCTCCTCTCCTCCTCCTTCCTCCCTCCCGTCCTCTCC
The DNA here is from genome assembly GCF_029220125.1 of Pseudoliparis swirei. Lineage (NCBI taxonomy): Eukaryota > Metazoa > Chordata > Actinopteri > Perciformes > Liparidae > Pseudoliparis > Pseudoliparis swirei. Next base: position 25,843,012 of record NC_079393.1, read on the forward strand.
TCCTTCCTCCTCTCCTCTCCTCTCCTCTCCTCTCCTCTCTTCTTCCTTCCCTTCTCCTCCCGTCCTCTCCTCTCATTCTCTCCTTTTCTCTCCTTTCTCCTTTCTCCTCTCATCTCCTCACATTCTCCCCTTCCCTCTTGTACTCAACTCTCTCCTCCCCCACCCTCCCCCATCCTCTCCCCTCCCTCCCGTCCTCTCCTTTCCTCTGATTTTCCTTGCCCTCTCGTTCTCTTCTCCTCTTCCTCCCTGTTTTCTCCTCTCTTCTCCCCTTCCCTTTTGTCCTCTCGCCTCTCTCCTCCTCCTCCCCATCCTCTCCTCTCCTCCCTCCCCAGACGTCCGCCTGTCTTTTATCTCCGCATGGCGCCATCCTCCTGGACAACAAACCCCAGTGATTGATTCCCGCTTGATAGGCTCTCATTTCTAAGATTTCGTTTATTATCAGTGAGGTTCTGAGTGTACAGATATGTGTGTGTGTGAGACACACACACACACACACACACACACACACTCAGTCACCCATCACCTTTTGTTCTTCCGCTGCCTATAGCGTCCGATTCCTCCTCCAAACTGTAAAGTCAGTTTCAGTTCTCTTGAGGGCTTTTCATTCATATGGAAAGCATCTCGTTCTGACTCTTAATACCCATTTTCTCTCTTCTTCCTCATTTGCTGCCCCCCCCCCCCGCTCCAACACACACACACACTGGAGAAGTGAGGAGACGGACCTTCAGTATCTGCTGGAGATAGTGGCCGTAATCTCACATTCCTCCTGTGTTTCTCCCCCTGTCACTCCACATCCTCCCCCTCCTCCATCCCTCCATGCCTCACTCCCTCGCGGGTCAGCAGGGGTCAGGGCTCTCCTCATCACAAGTCATCACGCTGCATTCCGCGATTGTTTTTTTGTTTTTTTAAAGGACTTTTTAAAAATGCATACACATGTACTGATTGCATCTAGGAAAATATGTCGATGAATCCAAGGACTCACAGTTCCACGCCTGTTAATTATGCGTCGCATCTGTCAGCTGTCAGCGTTTTCTCTTTTAGTGGTCACCTCTTCTGCTAAAGCAACTTTCAGAGATGTTCGGATAGCGTTTGGAGATTCTGACACCTGATATCAGCCAATAGGAGGTCTTGATTCATCTCCAGCATCGGTTTACTACTGCAGGACAAACATATCCTTCAGACTGGATTTACGTTAAGTTTTACCAAATCACATTTGAGCACATCGCGGTGACGTGCCAATTGTTTTCCTTCACCCCGATACTCACTTTTGCGAGTGGATCTTGAATGCTAGGGCTGCAACTAACGATTATTTTGATAATCGATTAATCGGTTGATTATTTTATCGATTAAACGATTAATCGGATAAAAAAAACAACTTTAATTTTCAACCCTTTATTCAAAACAGGGTCCGTACGGTCATGGAAAACCTGGAAAAGTCATGGAATTTTTAAATGGCTATTAGCAGGCCTAGAAAAGTAATTGGAAAAAATAAAATCCCAAAATATTTGGAAAATTTGTTTTATTCAAATGTTAATTTACACGGTATATATACGGTATGCTTTGGAATTCTCATTGTTATTTTAAATACTACATCTTCTCACTTTGTCACGTATAGACAGAGTTTTCACAAAATGTTTAATCATGGAAATTTGGTTTAAAGTCATGGAAAGGTCCTGGAGACCCACTGGTCAGCATGTGGATGAACCTGTTCACTGGTCATGTGGATGAACCTGTTCACTGGTCATGTGGATGAACCTGTTCACTGGTCAGCATGTGGATGAACCTGTTCACTGGTCAGCATGTGGATGAACCTGTTCACTGGTCATGTGGATGAACCTGTTCACTGGTCACCATGGTGATGAACCCGTCACAAACAGACTGACAGCTTTCCTCTCCTGAGCAGTGGTCCCCATGTGGACCGGCCCCCTGAACAATATCAGAGACGCATTCCGATTTATTATTGTTTTCACCTGGCCCGCTGCCGTTGAGATTGCAGTGAGACGCGGAAAAAATGTGAAGTGGTGCTCTTCGCAATAAAACATCTTTGATGAGACGTGTCGCGTCTCGGCCAATCAGCGTTCAGATGTCGACAGCGTTTGGGAAGTTAGGTTAGCTTGAATGTTAGTCCGCTACATCTGCTGCTGTCACGCTGCACGGTGTAGCGATGCTAACGAAGTACCCGTACGTTAAAAACGATGTGATTTAGCATATCTTTAGTATCGATACTTCATTAATAGAGCAATCAGAGCGCACGCGCTGCTCCGCTCCGTTAAATATTGTCTGCACGCGCAGCGCTCACACAGCGAGTGGCGTCGTGGCTTATCTCCGTTGCCTTTCTCCGTGGAAAAATATTTTCCGCTATCCGCCACGGAATGAATAACCACGTTTTCTACGTTATACTCTTGTGGAAATGCCACACACGTCGTGACATGTAGCGCCCTGGTGTCTGGGTTCATAACGTCACCCGTTGGCGCACTTAGCTCCGTGAATGTCTCCGACGACGTGAATGACTTCCGCATCCAGCGCCACGTGAGCAGCAGCAGCCAATTAGATTCATCAACAGAGGAGCAGCTCAGCGCTGATTGGCTCTCACAACGCAGCGTTCTGTCCTCTCCCTCCGCTCTGGTTTCCCCTGCGCCGCTCTGCGCTCAACTCAACTTTGTTTATATTCCGTGACTTATTGAGCGCCGTAATAATCGCGCGACACAACGAATCGATAATGAAATTCGTTGCCAACTATTTTAATAATCGATTTTTATCGATTCGTTGTTGCAGCCCTAAATGCATCGTAGTGTAACCGTTAGTGTTCGCTCACGTTAACTAGCTCAGAAATGATATGATAACGTGATATTAAATGGGTCAGCGATACACAATCCAGCATTTTAGGCTGTATCAGAGGTATTTATTATATATATATACATATATATATATATTTATATATGTATAAATATTTATATATTTATTTATTTATTAATATATATAACATATATAGTTATATATTTATATTTATATACATATATTTATATTGATGTATATTGATATATATATATACATATTTATGTTAATATATATATACATATATATATATAGATATACATATATCTATATTTATATAAATATACATATATATATATCGTTATGTATGCATATATATATATATATGCATACATAACGACTCTACTGATACTGGTATAGTGATGGTTATAATGATGGTTTATATTAAAAAAAAGACAATTTAAATAACTGCTGAGAAATGTAGTAAAAAACGAAATGATCTATATATTTTTTTCCGATCCTCTGATTATTGCTCATCATGGAGCCCAGGAGCTCAGCGGTCTTCAGGCCCCCGTGGTCTGGAGCTCTAGTGATCGGGTCCAGGCGCTGAGAATTCATTTGGCTGAATAACAATAAACTTATTTTTTATACCCAAAAAAATCCATTTGAAATCATGACGTGATTCTGAGAACTTTGAACTGGCTTTTCTAACCTCTCACCAGTGCAATGCACACTATGTCCTGCATCTGCACGACACCGATTTCTCTTCATTGTTGGTTAAAGCATGTTGTGGGAGACGATTGTCTCAGAAGTCAAGATTTTATTTAGAATGCATCCTGAATGTCTTGAAAAAAAACATACTTGTATGACTCATCAAGAAAACTTGAAATACTCATAACCTAGTATGGATTTTGTCATCATTATACCCCACCAGTCTGGAGATCAGACCAACAACAAGTTTATTTTCATTATTATTCCAGTTTTGTGTGTTCATTGTAAATGCCCTGAACAATGGATGTCTAGAAACCAGGTGTTTGACGAGCACGTTGTGGTGCAGACATTAACAGACACCTTGTGAAATATACATCCGTGAGCTCTTCCCCTGGTCCTCACCGGGACTCTGCGAAGCCTCCAGATCGGCAGGCTCCGCCCCCCTGCAGCAACTTATTTCTCTTATTGGGCCTCAACAGATAAGCTATCAGTTCGATACGAAGCGTGGCGGGCAACACGACCACGTCGGGAAGCGTTCACGCTCAAAGCAACACACATCCACGTCCAGAGACACATCATCGGGCAATGGCTTTATTTCCCTTTATCTGAAACGGGAGACATTTAAATACCTCTGATGTTGTCTTGTGTGTGTGTGTTATCGCGTGGGTGTGGGTGAGTTTGTTAGTTCTGAGGAATCAGGGTGGAGCAGAGAGAGAGAGAGAGGGGAGAGCGAGAGGCAGACGAGCGCCGGACCTCCAACCGATCCCCGTCGTCAGATTGCCGGCGTGTTAACCGGCGTGTGTCGTATGGAAATCCTTCCATTTGCATCTCTTGAGAAAGAGGGCGTACAAACCCATTTATCTATTTAAATACATGCTGGTTGATAGGGCTGTTGGACTTTAGAGCAGGGTATCATAATGTTGACTGATCAAGTGATCGGCAGTGTATTCTGGGTGAGTGAACAAACCGGGTCCTCCCCTGGCAACCGGGGCGAGCGAGAACGCCGCCGCCGCCGCCATTCTGATTGGATCGCGTCGCGACACATCTGATATTATATCTCCTCGCATCCTGATTGGATCCTGCTTTAATTAACTGATAGTGGCGGGTGCGCGTGATTGGACCGAAGTTGCGGGGGACCGTTGTGAAATGTTCAGCTCGGATCGGAGCGAGAGCCAAAAGAGCGATGGCGCTAAGAAGGGTACGCAAAAAAAAGCCGTAGTTTGTTTGCGCGTGTCGCGGTCCCAGACCTCCACTTCCATCGGCCCCGTATTGTTGTGCCTCCGTCAGCAGCTCAACCCCAACCCGATCCGGTGTTTGGTGGGGAAAGGCAGCCCCGAAGGCACCGTCCTGGAAGGAGGCGTGTCGGGGAGTTCAAAGCGTTATCACGCGCCCAACGTCTTTTCATCATGTTTTAGAAACAAGCGTTCGCACTAATCCCCCAATAATCTCTCCAGGAGAACTGGGGCGATAAGGAGCGCCACCCACGGCTTTTCAAACACTTTTTTGGGGTAGTCTCTCCTCACTCCCTATCTCTACTCCCCTCTTCACTTCCCTCCTTCCCCTTGGAAGGACGAGTGAAGGTGATCAGCGGCTCCTCCTTATTTCCTCTGGAGCTGTTTTCTTCTTCTTCTTCTTCTTTTTTTCTTTAATAACTCCGAGCCGGTTTGTTTACATCCAGATTTTGATCTTTTTTTTATTTTTTTAAATCTGGACTCATCGACTGTGTTTTTCTCTGCCCGTGTTTCCTCCCTCTCCTCCGCCCATCAAATTAGAATGTTAATTAAAACGGCGCTCCTTCAGAAGATGACAAATCAACGATTACGCCGAGTGTCGAGATACCTTCCGCGGTGCCCCCCCAGAAGAAGAAGAAGAAGAACGCGATGCGTTAAGGAACGTTCTTAAAAGGAACCGGAGAGAGCAGGGACGAGCGTCTCTATCTTTAAAGGCACAGTACGATATACACTATCCCTCTGTTATGGAGTGTTATACACATATTATAAATTAAATATCAAAGCCCCCTCTTCGTTCTTCCTGTAAAATAATAAAATGATGGTTTCAGGCACCATAACTCCTCCCGTCATATCAGACGTATCTTTGTTGGCTCGTGGTTGCCGTAGCCTGCAGAGCAACATGGAGGGTTGTGGGTGTTTCGTCTGAATATCAATAAAAGCTTTGTTTACACTGCGAAAAGTGCGCGTTTGGAAAGTCATGCCTTCCTCTTTCCTCACATTCTGTTTTTGAACAGTGCAGGTTGAGGGACACGTGGGTGGAGCCAAGGGGCAGCAGGTGGTGGCCAAGAGGCCTTATGGGACACTTTTCTCTTTCGCTTTTGATGCGTAGACATTCTGCATGAGCAAATATAAGCGTAGTCATCCCAGATGTCATAGAGCGTTGATTACGGGATAATAGACGGGGCGCTATGCACTGAGGACGATGTCTCCTGGTGGTGTAGAACATGAACTCTGAAGCTCATTGCTTCGACTTACTGGCTCATTGAAATAGAATAGCACCATTTTTATTATTATTATTGGTAACAGCTGTGCTGAGCAGGGTAGTCCTTAAATCGGAGGGTTGGCGGTTCAATTCCCCGGCTCCGCCAGCCAAACCCCCAAATCCCACTTAGCGAAACCAATCATGCGACATCCTTATTATATAATAATCGTATTTAATGTGTTATAATACTAACACATACATCTTTATAATTATTCTGGAAACACTTGTGACCAGTGTTATTTGACTGCATCCACGACACGAGACAATGTTGACGCCATCTGCATCCAGCTAGCTGCTATATTAACATAGCGGTGGGACACTAGGACCCAGAGGAGGTTCTAGCAGCGGGACAAGAGGGTAGCTCCTGTGTCCTGCTGTTGACACTTTGTTGTGACTCTTCATAACGTGCTATCCTGCTAGCGCCCAACTATTGTCTGGTTTATGACGGCCGTATTCATTTTTGACCGATTACCCGAAAGAAATTATAATAATTCAAGTTTTGATTTTATTGTGGCTCGTCTTTTTGATTTTCCAACACATATGGGTTCATTTTTACACCCCTATTCAAATAGAATATCCAATTTTAAGATGTCACATTGCGGAAGCTCAGGATGCTGTGTGACTTTCATCCCACTGGGACGACTGCGGCGCTTTTGAGTGATGGACGTATCGACCTGTGAATGTTGACCCTGTGCCTCGGGGCCTCGAGGAGAGCCAGCGTTGATCCGTGGTGATTGAACCATCATATGACATCATGACAGCAGCTGTCCGTCAACCCGGGAGAGGGAGAGAGAGGAGGGATGGATGGAGAGGAAAAAAACTTCAAATTAGATCAAATACTCATAGAGAGCAAATGCCAGCCAGGCCAGGAGGAAGAGGAACAAGAGAGGCCCAAAGAGAATGGCGGGAAAAGGTCCGTCGACTAAAACAAAACACCAGAGAGAGAGAAAAGGCAATATGAGGAGAAAAAGAGACGAGGAGGAAAAGGAGGAGGAGGGTTAAATGAGACGGAGGGAGGAGGTGTTCATCACTCAGAGGCAATGACTGGCTGGTATCTGCATCTTCCTGTCATCTGCACCGGCTTCTGCAGGGTGGAGGAGGAAGGGAAGAGGAGGAGGAGGAGAGGAGAGGGGGAAAACCTCTATCCCTCTCTATCTCTGAGCCTCATCTCAGGCAGTTCAGGAGCCGGCTTTCCAAGAGTGCCTCGTTTTCAAATCTCTTATCTCGGCCTCTCCCCCCGTTTAAAGTATCTCAGTTTAAAAAAAATATTTTTACATGTCATTTGCATGCAGCTCATCAAACCTGGCTCCCTCGATTATTAGTTTTTTTTTTCTCTCCCTCTTTTTCCTGCTGCCGAGAGCCACAGCCGTGTACTGTACCGACGACGTAGCCGTACCTCGTCGTGACAGGAATTCACATTGTGGGAAAAGAGTATCTTGTCTGTTGAATATTTGAGAAATGCCGTGTGTGTGTGTGTGTGTGTGTGTGTGTGTGTGTGTGTGTGTGTGTGTGTGTGTGTGTGTGTGTGTGTGTGTGTGTGTGTGTGTGTGTGTGTGTGTGTGTGTGTGTGTGTGTGTGTGTGTGTGTGTGTGTGTGTGTGTGTGTGTGTGTGTGTGTGTGTTTCTGATTTTTATCCGCCTTCCTTTTCTCCTTTGTGTTTTTGGAGGATTCACACAGTGACCCCTTTGTTCGGGACAGTGAGGACAGCCCTCCAACCCCCCAGTTTCGGGGGAAAGAAACCATTTCCTGTAGCCGAGAGATAGAACGAGAGACAGAGAGAGGGAGAGATCGGAAGGAGGGGGTAGACAGAAGGGTAGGAATGAGAGTTTGTAAAAGGAGAGAGTGAAAGAGGAGAATGGAGGAAGAGGGTGATTGAGTGAATGGATGAACGATGGTTGAAGAGGTCAGGAGAGAGGCGCAGGGCGGCTTATTGGATCCAGACAGCTTCGAGGAGCACGGGACTTTTTAAATGTTTAACAGGGGGCAGGATTCTTTAGAGGAAACGCACACTCTTTCAGAAGTGGACACGCATTATAATAATGTGTAGGTTTTTAAAGAGATGAGACGTCTTGCCATGGCTGCATCAAAGCCAATGGTGCTCCCATAGCGGCCCCCTGGCGCTTCTATTTGTGATTCATCTTAATACCCTCACATTTTATTTATTTATTTAGTTCTATCTTTCTTTCTTTTATTATTTATTTCTTTATATCTTTATTTTTTATTTTATTTTTTTTATTTATATCTTTCTTTTTTTATTTTTTTATTATTTTTTTATTTATATCTTTCTTTCTTTTTTTATTTATTTGTTATTTATTTATGTATTTATTTATTGTCTCATGCTACTTAATTCATTGACAATGTTACGCTTATTATTTCCGATAATGGGGGGAAAAAGTTCCCGGCTGCGAAGTAGTCGGTTAACCAGGAGAAAAATTAAACACGTCAGGTAAAAAAATATTGATATCGACCGACCTAAAACATTTCTGTATCAGACGGACAAAACTATAGTCAACTAATAAGACTGAGCACAGTTATCAGTCTTGGGAACTACCAAGTACTGAACGTTGGCATTAATTGTCATCCTATTCTTTGATCAGAAAGGGAATGAAGTCAATCTCAGAATGTATTTAATTAGACAAATGACACAAATAAACTGCATTTCTGTGGACTGGTAATGTTGAGCAAACACATAAATACAATATATAAAACCCACGAAGCCCCAGACGTGTCACTGACCTGTAGCTGTGGAGGCGTTCACCCTCCAGCGTATGAACGAGAGGAGATGATTTATGACCCGGGAGCTTCGTCTTTTGATGGAAGGCCAAACTGTCGTATCAGTGCAGCGCCGACACTGTTGACTCTCCCTGTAATGACCGCGAGACCGCCCCGGTAACGCATGACGTGGAGCGGGGAGACAGATGTGCCAACATGTACCTGTTAGGATTTACATATACAAACACACTTATCCCCCCCGGTGGTAGCAGCGCAAAACTGCGGCCGTGGACGGTTGCAATGGTGAAATCTTAATCTGCTCATCTACAGGGTGGGGCGGACTGGGGGGATGGGGGTGGGGGGGGGGAATATAGATATATATACACTACCGTTCAAAAGTTTGGGGTCATCCAGACAATTTCGTGTCTTCCATGAAAACTCACTTTTATTTATCAAATGAATTGAAAATTGAATAGAAAATATAGTCAAGACATTGACAAGTTAGAAATAATGATTAATATTTGAAGTATTAATTTTGTTCTTCAAACTTCAAGCTCAAAGGAAGGCCAGTTGTATAGTTTATGTCACCAGCATAACTGTTTTCAGCTGTGCTAACATAATTGCACAAGGGTTTTCTAATCAGATATTAGTCTTCTAAGGCGATTAGCAAACACAATGTACCATTAGAACACTGGAGTGATAGTTGATGGAAATGGGCCTCTATACACCTCTGGAGATATTTCATTAGAAACCAGACGTTTCCACCTAGAATAGTCATTTACCACATTAACAATGTATAGTGTGTATTTTTGATTAATGTTATCTTTATTGAAAAAACAGTGCTTTTCTTTGAAAAATAAAGACATTTCTAAGTCCCCAAACTTTTGAACGGTAGTGTATATATATATATATACTGTAGATATAGTTCATATATCTTAATTGAAGTTCGTATATAGCACGAGGCGCGTGTGACACTGGGTTTAGACGTCAGGGTTAGTTCAAGGAAAGTTCTCTCGCTTCCCGTCACCATCGTCATCATCATCATCATCATTATAAGAGAGAGAGAGAGAGGGCGAGCAAAGAGCCAGTCTGATACTGAATGGAGGAAGGAAAAAAAGAAATGAAGATATATATATACGATAATCAGCCTGGCATCATTTGCATTTAAGTTTTATCGGCGTTGAGGAGGGCGTTTTTTGGGCCTGATTAGGAGAGGGCGTCGCAGGCTGCGCTGGAGGGGTGTGCGTGTGTGTGTGTGTGTGTCTTTTTTTAAATTTACGTCAACTGACTTCAGCTAAAAGAAGGCAGCTCTGGAGTTCAGTGAATATTACAGCACGTGTAGAAGAGGACAGAGTGTGTGTGTGTGTGTGTGTGTGTTGGCGGTGGGGGGTTAATATCAGACCAAATAATTAGATTCGCTATCGTCTCGGCGGCAGCAGTGCGGGGATCAGGCAGATTAAAGCCGGGCTCGGGGACTGGTTAATATTCATGAGGGGGCCGAGGGTCCGGGCGAAGGGGCTCAGACTGCAGCTCAAAGACTGATGGGGCTTAAAGGCACCACTCTCAACCCGAGACGGAGCAACGCCGGGGCGGCCTGACAGCACCGCTGACGGATGGATAGTTAGGGTGAGACAAGAGGAAGAGAACGGGGGGGGGGGGGGGGGCTTCTTTGCATCTACGTGGATCTGAAGATCTTTAAACGGTGTTTTTATGAAACACCAGGAGGCTGACAGCTTCGGTGCCTCCATCTTTCTTTGTGTCTCACGCCATGCAGTCCTGACACTTCCAGTATCGAGGAATCACACACAGACACACACACACACGACATGAATGCCTTCTCGTGACCGTCCGTACTTTAAATACTGTTTCAATACGATACCTGACTTTTTCATACCCAAAGTTTTGAGACGCCTTACTTGATGCAATACTAGAAAGTAGTCCCTTTAAGCCCTCGAGCAACTGTGTCTCAGAGGTCAGAGCGAGGTCATCCCCGACGTGGAAGTCTATCAAATTATTGTTTTTCCAACAGGAAATTATATCAAGCATAAGCATTTCACTAATTTACCGGATTTATTTATTTAATCTCACTAATATGGTTCGAGTCCAGACAGAATTATTACGTTTCCCGATGAATATTATTTTACCTGAAAAAGTGCTTTGAGTGGGCGAAACAAGTACAAGTGCACAAGTCCATGTTCCATTATCCAACACCCAGCTCCACCGTTAGCTCGAGGCTACATCAGTGGGTCAGGGCCCAGTCACTCGGCGTTTCTCAATTCAAAGTACACGAGTACAGACTTGTGCTCTTTTGGAGTCTGGTCTTGGGAGTCCAGACTCCGGAGGACGAGAGGACGGTCTTTCTGCGATTGGAACAGCAGCTGACTTGATGACGTCACCACATCAGCTGTTCTTGCTCCTGCGTTTACTCTAATTATTCACTGTAAATTATTTTTTACAGTCAAATAAACAAAACATCCTAAAATGACATTCCGTGACTCAACAACAGTAGTATTTATAAAAAGTCAACTGTCAGTAGTTTATTTTCTCCTCCGCTACTGTTTCCGGTTGCTGGTGAAATGCATTCTGGGATATCTGCTGGCCAGAGTACGCACAAGTCTCCTCTGATGCATCCTCCGGAAAGTGGGAGGATCAAGTCACATCCGGGCGTTTTGACCGTGCTTTGAGAGAAGCGAACTTTGAATGTGAACATGTACTCGGCCTGCGACTGATGACGAGACACGAGTCACGAGGACACAAGTAGAGGAAAGTACGCACAAGTACGCTGATTGAGAAACGCCGACTGTCTGGTCCTTATTGATAGGGGGCGTGGCCAGTACCAGCCAATGAACACGAGTTTGTCGAGTCTCCACGTCTGTCCTTTTTCTGCCTTTTGTGAGTGCACAGTTTGGCTCTCTGGGCCCAGGTTGACTCTCTTTGTGGGTCCGGACACGTTCCTCGGGCTGACTGGCGGCTGCTCCGGCCAATCAGATCGGCATCGGACCAAAGAGACGTGAAAAGGGGGTTTTTGATACCATCCGGTAGCCGTAACTCCCGCCCACATCTTTTGGCTTCTGCATTCTCCACTGGCATGTCTAATTACACACACAAACTCACACACACACATATACACACATACGGCTACAAATGAGATAATGAGAGAGGCACAGGGCCAGATCTGTGTGTGTGTGTGTGTGTGTGTGTGTGTGTGTGTGTGTGTGTGTGTGTGTGTGTGTGTGTGTGTGTGTGTGTGTGTGTGTGTGTGTGTGTGTGTGTGTGTGTGTGTGTGTGTGTGTGTGTGTGTGTGTGTGTGTGTGTGTGTGTGTGTGTGTGTGAACGTGAACCTAGGGGAAACACTGAACTCGATTACGATTGATCATAACAGAACGAGGGTTCGGTTGTAGCCTCCTTGAAACATACTATTGAGAACATATTCGCTGACATGCACCTGATGAACACAGTTTTATTTTTTTTTTTTTTTCCATCGCTGACTTTTTTTTGCCTTAGGCGCTCGGGATTTGTCATAGGCGCTCGGGAAAACGGCTTTGGCGCGCGCCCAAATTTTCTCTATGCAGGAAAAACCCTGATAATTATTATGCATTTATAACCAGGCATGTCGGGGGCCACAAAATAAGCGTGGGCCGCCTGTTGAGTAAGTCTGCTATAGATCAATAACTTTTATTCCAAAAATACCGTGGATTACGTGTCTTTTGTCCCAGAGGACAATAAAGATCCGACTACAATAATACAACATGTATTTAATGTAACTTTTAATGAACATGGATCACACTCACAGTGAGTCGTTCCCGAATATGTTTTTGAAGAGCTCTATATTGTCTGTGTGTGTGTGTGTGTGTGTGTGTTTTCCTCAATCATTTGCCGTCTCATGGTGAATCTCGACGCCGTGATGAACTAGTCTGAAACAAACGAGCGGTACTTACAGCTCAGACGGCTCCAGCGTTGGGTTACAAATTAAAACAAAAGAAGCCGTGTATCTGCACATCAGCGCTGGTTCCACCATGAAATCCAATATGCTCCGCCTCCATATACAGCTGAGAGGCTTCCTTCTCTCCGTCCTTCCAGACCTCTAATCAACTTCCTGTTCAGGTATTTAGAGGCGTAGCTGTGGTTGTAAAGTCTGATGGTAACCCACCAAGTCAAGACTCCATCCCAGAGTGGCACGATGTACATGTGTCTTTTTACATATATCCTCACGTGTCTCTTATTTTGAATGGCCTGTGTTGAGAGGTTTGACTATTTCAGGACCATACCGATGTGTTTAAAAAAATTATTATTATGGTTATAGTTATTTAAAGGGGACCACGTACAGTTAAAACATAAATGTCACCATTTGATGCTCTGCACCAGATTGTAGCTCTACAGCTAATTAGCATATGTAGCCCCTTGACAGACCATAATAAACATAAAACAATAACAAACATAAAGCAACAACAAACATTAAACAATGACAAAACATAAAACCAAAACAAACATAAAATAATAACAAACATAAAACGATAACAAACAGCACGGAATAACAAACACCACAACAGTACATGTGGTAAGAACACAAAAATACACACAATGCAAAGATACAGTACTGCACATTAAAAGTAAGTAATACATACTATTATTACAATTAAGTAATAAATAAAAGACATTAAAGGTAAGTAATGAATAAAAAACATTAAAAGAAAGCGATAAATACTTTTAAAAGTAATAAATAAAAACCATTAAAAGTAAGTAATAAATATAGACCATTAAAAGTAAGTAATACAAAAACATTAAAAGTAAGTAATGAATAAAAACATTAAAAGAAAGAGATAAATACTTTAAAAGTAATAAATGAAAAACATTAAAAGTAAGTAATAAATTTAAGAAAATAAAAGTAAGTAATACATACTATTAAAAGTAAGTAATAAATAAAAAACATTAAAGGTAAGTAATACATACTATTAAACTAAATAATAAATACAAAAACATTAAAACTAAGTAATAAATAAAAAACATTAAAAGTAAGTAATAAATACAAAAACATTAAAACTAAGTAATAAATAAAAAACATTAAAAGTAAGTAATCCATAAACAAAATAAAAGTAAGTAATACATACTATTAAAAGTAAGTAATAAATAAAAAACATTAAAAGTATGTAATACATACTATTAAAAGTAAGTAATAAATAAAAAATATTAACATTAAGTAATAAATAAAAACATTCAAAGTAAGTGATACATACTATTAAAGTAAGTAATAAATAAAACACATTAAAAGTAAGTAATAAATAAAAAACTTTAAAAGTAAGTAATAAATAAAAAACATTAAAAGTAAGAAATAAATAAAAAACCTTAAAAGTAAGTAATATAAGCTATAATCATTTTGCTCATTGAGTTCAGCGCGTTTTTGTTGTTGGCCCTTTTATAGCCAAGAGACGGAAAAGTTGCGACCCTAAAAAACTCCAGTTGTCAATTGTTTAAGAAAGATTTGAAAGAAAAAGCAACACATTTAGTTTTCTTGTTTATCTTTGAGCGCCTGAAGATAACATCAGGGAACACTGTCACACCCCATGTACGACACGACCACATGCTGTAGCTTTCTGTCTGTCTTTACGTAGTATTCATTAATATAACATTAATACAGTCGAGATGCAGAGTCTACGAATATATTTTAATATTATACAGAAATGAGTGGAAACCAATGGCTGCTTTGAACAACTGATCAATGGTAGCTCATGCAGATACAGTTTCACATGTTCAAACATGTTTTATTAATAACATTAATATAGAGGATTGCATGTATTCTCTTTTGTTCCTTTAGGTAAGACTTGACCAGGTTCCTGGTACTTAATTACAGATGGAAAGAATAGAAGTTCATTTATTCATTTAGAATACTCATAATCAGTCTGATTCATAATTTTTGGGACAAATGCATGAACTGTGCCAGTTTGTATGAAACACACTAATCATATTACCCAGTGATGAATCCCTTTGGTAATAACTCGGAGGTCCATTTCCACACTCATTTAATTTCTCTGAATACTCCAGTTTGACAACACAAAGGAGTAATAATAATATTACAAAGCAATGAATTAGTATTTGATGACAAAGTCATGATTCATGTTCAGGGGTAAACATGTGAACTATTAGATATCGCCACTATATTGAGACCATTCATTTTTGCAATTTTTCAGAAATGTTAGGTTTTAAATATGCAAATGAGGCATTATTTAATGTTGACTTTTGGTGAATATGGGAGAAATCTACGGACACAAAGTTTTCTTTCCACTAGTCTGAAAGAAGAAGTTCTAGAAGCAAATTAGAACAAAATAGGTGTAAATGAAAATAGAACAACATAGAAGAAAATAGTTATAGAACCAAATGGAACAAAATAGTTATAGAACAAAATAGTTATTAGGCAAAATAGAACAAAATAGAAAAAAACTAGCAGAATCTCAGTTAGTGAAAAACACTTTTATTGACTGTACTTTCCCCTTTAGAGTTTTTAAATGCTCCCATTCATCAAATCATTGCTTGAATATTTAATTCAGACACTGTTGTTTCCACACATGGAATATCTGTTGTCCAGATACAAGTTTATGGAATATATTATACATTTTTTGGGCAAGAAAGGACTTCAGAAGAACCACTTAACAAGCAGGATGCACCACGATGTCAACTTTGACCCCGACAGCCTGGAGCTGCTCTCTCAGTCTGAGGGGTTGCTTCCCCCTGGTGGACACTCATGAGTACTGCAGCAGACTGACAAATACATACCGGGCTGCCCTCACCTGACAGGTGTGACATAAGCCATCACATGCTGTCTCTTACATTGAGTTTCCTTCCTTATGTATTCTTTTATTCCCCTTGTTAAATTGTAAGTTGTGTTTTTAAAAGATAAGCGAGGACACACAACAGACGCACAAACATACAGTCCAGTACACACACACTTTGACAACCACTCACTAGTTGTTATCAGTTATGGTAATAACTGCATCTCTTAAAGTAATGGTTGATGTCTCCTGAATACTACCACATCTTTCATTTTATTATATTTATTTATTTACCAGGGACATTGCCTGTTAATCCCCACTGCAGTGACCTCGATGTAAAGGTACTAGAGTTAGCAGGAGAGTAGGTTGTTATGACGACATAGTGGCCGAATATTATCAATGCGGTTCGACGGCAAACACTTTGCAGCTCGATGCGACGCCGTACTGTACAATAAAATACATATCTGAGCGTGTGCTTCATGGAGACATGCGATAAGCCCGGGTCCTCCCGGGAGGGGCGGTCACATGAACAAAGACTAGATTGTGCTCGGGACACACAGGTGTGTGTGTGAGTGTGTGAGTGTGTGTGTGTGTGTGTGTGTGTGTGTGTGTGTGTGTGTGTGTGTGTGTGTGTGTGTGTGTGTGTGTGTGTGTGTGTGTGTGTGTGTGTGTGTGTGTGAGTGTGTGTGTGTGTGTGTGTGTGTGTGTGAGCAACGTGTCCCTCCCTATCCTCATACCTCCACACACACACTAGATGTTGACTCTTCGCTCTTTGTCCGGTGTATTCACCGTGGATCTAATTATGGCGGTGGTCTGAATAGCGGCCCCCGTCGACCTCATCAGATCTTCTTTCTCTTCCTTTTCTTCTCCCACTCTCTCTCTCCCGGGTCTCTCTTCCTCTCTTTTATTCTCTCTTCCTCCTTTTATGTGGCTTTGTTCGGCCCGTGCTCCCCTCGTTTCCTCGTTTCCTTCTCGGGTTGTAATCCTCCTCCTCCCCCGCTCCGCTGGCTGTCTGTTTTCTGCTGGCCTTCACTGGGCGCTGGTTATCTCCTGGTCCTCGAAACACACAGTTAAGGAAGAGGACACTTGGATGTGATAAGGGCCGGTGTTTTAAGAGAGTCTCTCTGTTTCTTTTTCATTTGTTTCCTTTTTTAAACCATCAGAGAAACGAATGAATCCACCTGTGGGGGCGCCACACTGTGTGGCTAGTACCAGGAAAAGTTACATGAATGAACGTCATGTGTATGTCATGTCTTTAAAGAGAATGCCATTTAGTGGTATTATGTATGAACAGTTAATCATTAGTTTGAATGCAGGTAATCTTTTTAAGATGAATACATAGTTTACAGTAAGACATCCCATCACAGTTTAAGGTGGCACCAGGTCGGCACCAGGTCGGACTATTAGTCCAAAACGATGTGAAAGAGAAGCTGGGACAAACACAGTGTTGCTGAAAAAAATGATGTCATCTTATTTTAAATGACTAATTCATTCATCAACTTAATTCTTTTCAGCGCTAACGATCTCAAACCCAGACTTCCATTGCTGGTGTATCCATGAGAGTAAAAGTGTTTCCTGAACTCTACAGTGACTGTGATGAGTCTGACCTCATCTCCTTTCTGTGTGTGTGTGTGTGTGTGTGTGTGTGTGTGTGTGTGTGTGTGTGTGTGTGTGTGTGTGTGTGTGTGTGTGTGTGTGTGTGTGTGTGTGTGTGTGTGTGTGTGCGTGTGTGTGTGTGTAGAACTCCAGGTGGACTCTGGTGTGTGAAGACCCAGACTGTTGGATTGGTCTGCTCCCTCTGACCTCTGACGTCTCCGCGGCCAACTGTTCCATCTACAGCCGAGGTGAGGCTTCATGTCATCTGAACATGTCTCCTCGAGAAGCACAGGGAGCTCAGAATGCCGACTGCTTTGAACGTCTCACTAAACCCAGTATTAACCCAGTATAAACCCAGTATAAACCCAGTATAAACCCAGTATTAACCCAGTATAAACCCAGTATTAACCCAGTATTAACCCAGTATAAACCCAGTATGAACCCAGTATTAACCCAGTATTAACCCAGTATTAACCCAGTATTAACCCAGTATTAACCCATTATTAACCCAGTATTAACCCAGTATTAACCCAGTAGTAGATCCTGTCAAACTCAATGCAGAGACACGAATGGATGCGAATGACGTGAGTTGTCGCCGGGCGGCGTGAACGACGCGAGTCGAGCAAAGCAGAAACAAATGTGCCTCATTCAACTTTGCCGAAAATTTCGCCCGACGCCGAGTTGCGAAAGCCAATCAGAGTTGAGACACTCCGCCGTTGGTGAATCTAACTGCAGCTGCTTTAGTGGAGCTGGAAGTCATTCAGATGTCGAGGCGAAGTCACCGAGCTGTGTGAGCCGACGGGTGATGTCATGTATAAATATATATGATATTAATGTCATGAACCCAAACACGAGGCGTCAGATGTTCAGATGTTTGTGGGATGTCCTCAACAAGTATAAAGCAGAACTATTATTCCGTGGTGGAGTAGAACCACAGAGATAAGCCACGCCCCCTCTAAGACGCGAATGACGCGAATAAACCACAACTAAGTGTGAACTCTGATGACTCCACTAAGACGCTCCGTCATCGTCACGGAGAAAGTGTTCCTCCTTCAGTTCTCCCATACTCGCATGTAATGGAGCCATTATCAATAAAATGAATGTTTATATATATTATATATATATTTATTTACTTTCGCATTCTGAGAATGCGGAAGGTTATGTTTTGATCGCTGTGTAATTATTTATTTATTTGTATGTATGTGTGTTATTCCCATAACTCGAAAAGTATTAAACCGAATCGCATGAAATTTGGTGGGATGATTGGTTGTTATCCGGGGACCATTTGATTAGATTTTGGGATCGATTGGGTCAAAGGTCAAGGTCATAAAAAGGTCAAAATCTTCTTGAATCGCATGCAATTTGGTGGGATGATTGGTTATTATCCGGGGACCATTTGATTAGATTTTGGGATCGATCGGGTCAAAGGTCAAGGTCAAGGTCATAAAAAGGTCAAAATCTTCTTGAATCGCATGTAATTTGGTGGGATGATTGGTTATTATCCGGGGACCATTTGATTAGATTTTGGGATCGATTGGGTCAAAGGTCAAGGTCATGAAAAGGTACGGCAAAGGTATGCGCTCTACCGAGTGCCCGTTCTAGTTATAATATGCATTTCAGTCAAAATATCTCCAATCTCGAGGCGAACAGACAAAGTATCTCAATTAATTAACTGGTATGAAACACATAAAGTTCATCGCTACCGTCTGTTTGTGTTTCCAGGTGACGAGTTGTTCTGTAAGGTGACCAGAGAGCTCACGGCAGGCCAAAGGCTCCTGGCTTCCCTGGCTCCTCCTCCTTCAGGCTCCGCCTCCTCTTCCTCCTCCTCCTCTTCCTCCTCCCCGCTGACCCCGCCCTCTCCGCCGCTCAGCCTCGTCACTCAGAAACCACCCGCGGCGAAGGAGGAGTCTGTGTACTCGCCGGCGCTGCTGTCAGAAATCCAGCTCCTCCCACAGCAAGCTGGCATGGCGGCCATCTTGGCTACTGCTATTGTCAATAGTGAGTGTTGTAAACAACCCGTTGTTGTTTTTAAAGTGCCGCTGCTTTTTTATTTAGTATATATTATATGTGTGAACATGCTAGCTGGTTCTAATTTGTATGACTTCTGATTGGTGTCAGATGGTTTCGGATTTTAGGCCTTTAAAGTTGCACATATATCGTTGGCCACAAGATGGCGCTGCAGCTCTTTAACTCTCCTGCCAGGGCAGCATGTGCTGCAATGTCTGGAGCTGATGCCAAACACACACACACATAGAGGCACACACATAGAGGCACACACATAGAGGCACACACACACACATAGAGGCACAAACAGACACACACACACATAGAGGCACACACTGACACACACATAGAGGCACACACAGACACACACACACATAGAGGCACACACAGACGCACACACACACATATACACACAGAGACAAACACGCGCACATGCATACATGCACACATCGTTGCACACATGCACATACAGACACACACACACACACACGCGCACATACACACGCACATACAGACACACACACAGACGCACACATACACTCGCACATACAGACAAACGCACACACACACTTGCTGTGGCTGTTGGTAATCCCCTAGAAGCAAACACATTCCTACAGCTGGTCAGAAATAACCCAGATGATGAGATGTATGATTCATAATTGTTCAATGTGACCTTGGATACTTGTATCCATGGAATGTGTGTGTGTGTGTGTGTGTGTGTGCATGAGTCAATTATCCATTAGAGCTGTGAAAACTGGTCTCTCTGATGTCAGTCATATTCTTCTCTATATCTCAGTAAACAGGTGAAGACTCGCGGCTACAATTCGACCCACATTTAGCACTTAAAGTTTAGCGCCCGCTCCGCGCCAGACGGGTCTCTACTTCATCCGCCGTGTACAGATGTGTGTTCCTGTTAGGCCGACTGACCCGGACGTGTGTTCTGCCGTCTCTCAGAGGACATCTTCCCGTGCAAGGACTGCGGCATCTGGTACCGCAGTGAGAGGAACCTGCAGGCCCACCTCATGTACTACTGCGCCAGCCGGCAGAAGCAGCCGGCGGCCGCCTCGTCCCCGCCGCAGGACAAACCCAAGGAGTCCTACCCCAACGAACGCATCTGCCCCTTCCCGCAGTGCAACAAGAGCTGCCCCAGCGCCAGCTCCCTGGAGATCCACATGCGCACGCACAGCGGTGAGAGCGAGCCCGGAGCGCCGAGGCCCGGCCGGCGCGTGTTGGGGAGGCCGCCCGGCAGGTGGAGCTCACCGTGTGCCCCCCTCTGTCCTTCCGCAGGCGAACGTCCGTTTGTCTGTCTCGTCTGTCTGTCGGCCTTCACCACCAAAGCCAACTGCGAGCGCCACCTCAAGGTCCACACGGACACGCTGAACGGAGTGTGTCACGGCTGTGGCTTCGTGTCGGCCACGAGGGACGTCCTCTACAGCCACCTGGTCGCCAGCCACATGGTGTGCCAGCCGGGATCCCGCAGCGAGGTCTACTCCCCGGGACCGGGCCTGCCCAAGCTGCCCCTGTCCACTGGTGAGTCGTCATTGCGGCCGCTTGTTCTTCAGTTTCTTTCATACACTTTCAGATTATTTGTCGAGCCCAATTTCACAAATTACAAATTTGTCTCGGAGTGCTTTACAGGGCTCTCAAGTGTCACGCATTGAGCGTGACACTCACGCATTTCGGTCTTAAATCACGCACTCCCGCCACACATCGTATTTCTCACGCTGAAAAAAACTCTCGGCTATTTAATGTTTTAATGTGCCGCAGCGCGCAAACATGAGCTGGCCGCGCTGCCCTCACCGTGGAGGAATCAAGCGCTCCCCTGGAGGTCTGCTGTGAGGAGCCACTTATCAGCCAATCCAAAAAAATTAAATGGGCTACACAATAGCCAATCAGAAAAAAAAACGTATCTGTTGTATCTGGGTAAGATTTAATCCAGCAACCAATGAAAGTAAAGCATCCTGGAATTGCGTGCGACTGACTGATATCCGAAAATGTCGTTCTGCGGGGGGGGGTGCTGATGGAAATGTCACTCTTGCCTGTCTTCAAAACTTGAGAGCCCTGGCTTTACAATCTGTACACATAGACGTCCCTGCCCCAAAACCTCACATCGGACCAGGAAAAACTCCCAAATAACCCTTCAGGGGAAAAAAAAGGGAAGAAACCTGCAGGAGAGCAACAGAGGAGGACTGTAAAATGTAAGCGCCTCCTCGTGTTCACTCACCTCATGTCTGTTCCTCAGGTCTCAGTCCAGGAGACTCCGGCGTGGTGTTGAAGTGTCAAGTGTGTGGCTTCAACTCCGACTCCCCTGCCCAGCTTCAGCAGCATGTGCAAACCCACCTCGAGGTTCGGGTCCCGGGTGAAAGGAGCCCCGCCCCCCGCCAGAGTACCCCGTCCTCGGGGGACCGCCCCCAGCTGTCTCCCCAGGAGAGGGAGTCCCTCGCCTGCGTCCCCACACCGGACTCTAGCCCTGGCGCAAACAGCGGCTCGGCCACGCCCCGGGACGACAGTCCTCGGGACGCCCCGCCCGCCGGCCTGAAGATCAAAGAGGAGCCGTGTTCAGACTCCGAGACGGACGAGCGGCGGATGGAGATCGTGGAGGATGGAGAGAAGGAGGAACTGGCTGGAGAGGAGGGGCGTCAAGAAGCACCAATCAAGACAAAGGAGAAGCAAGTCACCACCTCCTCCTGCCCGCCGTCTCCGAGGAGCCCAGCCACCGCGACGGTGAAGGCGGAGCCAACGAGTCCCACCCCCGGTTCTAGCCCTGCGCATGTCGGGTCAGTTCTTCCCGGAGGAACAATGTTCTTGCCTCAGTACATGTTTAATCCTGAGGCGGCCATTTTGCCTCAGGCCTCAGAAATACTGGCTAAAATGTCCGAGATGGTCCACAGCCGACTGAAGCAGGGCCAGGCGGTTCCTCCGAACAACCCGGCGGCCTTCTTCCCCTCTGGAGCGACTGCACCTGCGGCCGGAGCCACGCCCCCCCACAAAGGAGCCACCTGCTTCGAGTGCGACATCACGTTCAACAACATCAACAACTTCTATGCACACAAGAGGCTGTACTGCTCCAGTCGGCGCCACGGAGAAGGCGGGGCCTCGGCTCCGGGCCCCGGATCCACGAGGGACGCGGACGCGGCGCCGTCCGGCGGGCCGCCGGGCCCGTCCACGTCTCCTCAATGTGGGGCGGCGAGTCGAGCGGCTACTGCCTCTCCGACCGACTCTGACCCTCCTGCAGCCGAAGCCAAGAGGGTGGTGGAAATAAAGACAGAACCCCCTCGAGAGGGAGGATCATCCTCTTCTGAAGGGGAAGGTGGATGTGGGAGTGTGGGAGGAGGAGGAGGAGGAGGAGGAGGAGGAGGAGGAGGAGGAGGAGGAGGAGGAGCAAGTGAAGGCAGCCAGAGTCCTGCGAGTGGTTCTGCGGAGGACCAAGAAGACGATCCCAATAGAACCTTCTGCCAGGCCTGCAACATCCGCTTCAGTCGCCATGAGAACTACACGGTCCACAAACGCTTCTACTGCGCTTCACGCCACGACCCGACCAACCACCGCGGCGCCAAGGCGGCGGCCTTCCTTCCCCAGCCCATCCGCAAACGCAAGAGGAAGAAGATGTACGAGATTCACATGGCCAGAACCGAAGCCTTGGCCAATGTGGCGGCCGCCGTCGCCGCGGCGGCCGCCACTACCGCCGCCGCCGCCGCCGCGCCGCGTCCCTCCGCTCTGGGCTTGCCGGTGAAGCGAGAGGTTTCTCCCGGCGGGGCGGGCGGCTCCAGCCCCGAAGGCGACGGCCCGATTGACCTGAGCAAGAGGCCCCGTCTGAGAGAGGGGCCGCGGCACGGCGGCGCCGGCATCCTCCCCGCCCTGCCGCTGACGGACTACCACAAGTGCACCGCCTGCAGCATCAGCTTCAACAGCATCGAGAACTACCTGGCCCATAAGACCTACTACTGCCCCGCCACGACCCGGCTGCCCCACCGGCCCAACGCCTCCACCTCCCCCAAGAGGCCTCAGCAGGAGCGCCCGGATCAGCCGCACCCCGCGGAGGCCAACGCTCCGCCCGCCGAGTGGCTCGGCCCGGCTCAGGGCGCGTCCAGCCCTCACCCGTCTGCCTTCGCGGCCTCCGGCGCCACGTCTCCTTCCCGGACGACCGCCACGCTCGCCGCCACCCCGGGGGCCGGAGCCAAAGGCGCGGGCCCCGGTTCCTCCCAGGTGGTCTGCCCGTACTGCCCCAACAGGCTCATGACCTGTGACCTGATGGAGCACTTCAAGGCGACCCACGGCCTCGTGGTGACCGTTCAGCCGCCGCGGCCGGGCGGGGCGGGCGGCCGCGGCCCCAGCCTTAGTCCCAGGGACGGAGCTGCTGCGGCCGCCTCCACCACCTCCACCGGCCAGCCCAGATCGGTCTCCCGTGTTCACAGAGACGGCGTCAACGGGCAGGCGAGGGGCGGGACCACTTCTCCCGCCTCCCCGCTGGTGAACGGCAGCCCTTCAGCCGGCGGCGGGTCGCCATTGGCCGGCTCTCCTCTGCCCGTGTCTCCCCCGAGGGCCCCTTCTCTGACTTTGCCGCCCAAGGCCCCGAGGGAGACGGCGGCGGCGGCCCACCTCCCGGACAAGGCTCTGCCGGCGACCGCCTCCCAGCCGGCCCCCAAAGCCGCGCTGACCTCCCCGGTCCTGAACGGCAATTCCCGCTTCTGCCGGCTCTGCAACATCAAGTTCAGCAGCCTCTCCACGTTCATCGCTCACAAGAAGTACTACTGCTCCTCCCACAGCGCCGAGCACGTCAAGTGAACTCGTCCTCCTCGTTCCCTTCCCCTCTCCTTCTGGGGGGGGGCGGGGGAGGCTTCTCCGTCACTCGGTTCCAAGAAGCTCGAGTTGTTGCCCCTCCTCCGCCGGTCCGTGAATGACGATAAATGACTGTTACTCAGCTGGCGGCGGTGTTACTCGCAGACATTCACTGGTGTCCTCCTGCGATGGGTCAAAGTTCGTGGCACGCCAAGAGCAGAGGCAGATGTGCCCCCCCCCCCCCCCCCCAGCCACCAATTCAACATCTACCACTCCCAGGCCTCGCATTATGTCGTATTACGGGACGTTAAATACGACCTCGAAGTCGACAGCCCGTTTTTCCGTTAACGATGATTACGACGATGACGACGATGATGAATCTCCGGTCTTTCCCTGAGCTCTTAATGTTCCAGACTTAAACAGAAGGAATCGGGTTTTCTCCGCTGTGGAAGAGACTCGATCATCGTGAATGTTTTTAATATCTGTGCATATTGTATGATGTCTGAAAAACAGAATTCTATAACGCTTTTGGTTTCAACACTGGCTCTTTTTTTTTTGCTGTCGCTCACGATAGAAGCTAAAGCGATTTAGCTGAAAAAACAAATATGTGGTATCACAATGTTACTAATTACCGAAGGATCATATTTCAAATGGACAATTGTGTTCTTTTCTTTCGTTACACACATGTTTTTATTTTTCTCTTTTAAAAAGCAAGGGAGTGGAGAAAAAGAAAGTGAAATATTTATCTTTGAGTCCTCACTGATTTCATGTCAACAGAAAACTACCTAGTGTCTGAGAGTACTTGTATTTTTTATTTGTATATTTTTCATACTGTTGGAAGGACCTGTCTGGATGTGGGTGTGTTGAAGTGTATTTCCTAAGTGTAGATATGTAATATCTCCTCCAGTCATCACCTCGTTCTCGCGTTAGCATTCGGTGTCTTTCATTGATGGCGAGGTGGAGAAACCAGCGCTGGTTATTTTGAGCCCCTCTTGATGAGATCAGAACGGCTTCCTCACAGGAGAAGGTTGAGTGCTCCTCATACTTTTGTGTTCATACTTGATGATAATTCATAATTCACTGATTTTAGGGGAAACAAAATCCACATTTTGAATAGAAGAATGTCACCTTTAGTTACCAGCCTCCAGCTTTTGATGGACTGCCATTTCATTCATGCTACTTAGCGATACACACAACATAGAACATGCTCTGTTGTGTCACACACATCTTAAGAGATGTCATGCTTCTTTTTAAATGATTGTGTTTTTGTCCGGGGGAATATGAAGGCAGAGCAGGGGATAGGCGCATCTTATTACAACACGCACATATTCAATAACCATGGTGTGTGTGTCTGTGTGTGTGTGTGTGTGTGTGTGTCTGTGAGTGTGTGTGTGTGTGTGTGTGTGAGAGTGTGTGTGTGTGAGAGAGAGACTGTCCTGGTCCTCACACTTTATTGCTCTTTCACACATGTACACACACACACACAGACACGCACATACAGACTCACAGACACACACATACAGACTCACAGACACACACAGACTCACAGACACACACAGACACACAGACACACACATACAGACTCACAGACTCACAGACACACACAGACACACACATACAGACTCACAGACACACACATACAGACTCACAGACACGCACATACAGACTCACAGACACGCACATACAGACACACAGACACGCACATACAGACTCACAGACACACACAGACACGCACATACAGACTCACAGACACACACAGACACACACATACAGACACAGAGACACACACATACAGACTCACAGACACGCACATACAGACTCACAGACACACACAGACACACACATACAGACACACACATACAGACTCACAGACACACACATACAGACACACACATACAGACTCACAGACACACACACACAGACTCACAGACACACACACACACACACACACACTTGCCATGCAGCTGCAGTACGGTGTAAGTTAGAACTGTGAACGGCTTTTCATCTCACAAATATTGAACTTCTAAGGGTCATCTAAGTGTTTTTTCTTTTTTGAGGGCCAGACAGACAATATTGCATCCAGATGCTGAGGTTGTTACACATTTTTCCCCCCATTTGACTCTTAAAGTACACCAGACCAGACAACAGTTGGACTTCTACGGTCAATTTCAGAAAATAATATTAGCAGATATCATTTTTCTTGTCTGCTCAAACACGGAAATATTTAACATTTTTGATGAAATATTAACGTCAGTCAAACTGTAAACCTAAACAACTCAGACTGTGTAGCTCCTCAGTAGAAAACATTCACCGAATCAACTTTGAGAGAAATATTGTTTGTTTACTTGTTTTGATCATGAGAGACAACAAGCTGTAAACTCCACACGGACATACCACAGCACAACTACGGTGAATTCATAATTATTGATGGTCACCCCCATCTCTCCATTCCCCAAACTGTAAACCTGCTGAGTGTTTACAAGTGTGCTGGTCAGACTCTCTGGGTCCAGATGGAAAGAGAAAAGCAGAAAGTCACAGATTCAGGTCAAAAAGTCACAAATTGAGGAACTGAGTGCTGGGGGGGAAAAAAATCATCTTTTGAACTTGCCCCCTTTTTAAGTGCACTGTGTTGTATAAAGATGTGCTGAATGTTTTAGGTTTAGGGACTTTAAAAAAAAAAATATTTATGTTATTCAGAACCCCCCCCCCCCCCCCGTCCAAAGTGCGTCACCTTGAAGGACTTTCTGAAAGAGTTTAACCTTCGCCTAAAACCTTCTCTTTTTGTTCCTCGTTGTAAACATGTTTTTTGTTAATGGTTCCTCTGATGTCCATAAATGAAGAAAATCCCAATGAATGTCAACATTTTTATTTCCATATTTTCATTTCAGTACCATTACATTCTTGTCCAAACTATGCATGGGAAATAAAAATTAAAAAAAGTTCTGAGAGACACCGATGTGGAATGTGACTGCACTTCTTTCCAGCGCCTGCGATCTGTTTGGACCTGAGTGGGAGGCCGTGACCGTCGGGCGCCGCTCGATTCGCCGATGTGGAGTCGCTCGTGAATCACTTTCTTTCAGGAGAAAGTTCCAATGGCGCTCTTTATGCTCCGCTAGAATAAAGGCAGAGTGAATCATCAGCTTTCCTTTCAGAATAATGTGCATGAGCAACAGCAGGAGAAAAGTGTGGCCAATCAGAGCTCAAGGCTGCTCCAATCAATGGCAAAGAGCAACTCTAAAAGCACTCGTACGTTGGAGGGATTGAATTGATGCATGTTTTCATCTGACTTCCTCAACTTTAACGATGGGATCTAACAAATCCTTGTTGTGTTCAGTTTCTGTACTACCTTGTGGCCGGGGGCAGTTTCAGCTCACATTCAAGTCTTATTAACGCTTCAATGAAACACTTGATATGATATTCCAGAATAACCGTAACCACTAGCATGCAGGGTTTTTCCTGGGTCAAAATGGGTCTTCGGTATTGCCGTATCACCGTAATTAGCAGACATCTATGTATTTTTTCTTTTCTTTTTTCCCAAAAATAATGGAGGCAATGCTTGAGGAAATCATTTTGCTAAAATAGATAGGCTAATAGATTGACAAATAAAGTCCCGAATCCACAGAACGTGATTGGGGAACTCGTTGCGTTCCGCTGCACCTTATATTTCGAATCGCGCACCAAATAGGAACCGTTTTGTGGATCGGTCGCGCGGTGCGGCCGGCCTCACGTACGCCATCGACACGAGCCTCGACGCGCGCTTCACTGAAATGTTCCTGGATGACTCGACACGAGAGGACACGTCGCTGCTCGTGGAGCCGGCCTTCATCCACCACGCGGATGAAGGCCGGCCCCGGTTGCCCCTGCACGGCTCTCGCCGGGCCCGGCGGACAAGCTCGGGACGACGGTCTCGTCCGGAACACTTGGGAGTCCAGTGCATTTTGACGAAGACCACGCCTGACCCCATACATGTCCGTCATACTCATTGAATGTGTTTCTGTAACTGGTCATCTGGTCACATGACATCTGTTCTTATGTCCATCCTGGAGAGGGATCCTCTGTTGCTCTCCTGAAGGGTTCTTATCTCTTTTTTTAAATTTTTTTCTCCCTGTTTTTGGGACTTGTTCCTGATCGATGTGAGGTCAAAGGTCAGGGATGTCGTATGTGTACAGGTTGTAAAGCACTCTGAGGCAATTTTTTTATTTGTGATGTTGGGCTATACAAAATAAACTGAACTGAATCCGGCGTGAAACCAATGCCATGCCCTGTTTCTGAACCACTTGTTCCCTCTTAGTTCTGTTTGACCTCTTGGACTTCACCTGTTGCCTGTTTCTGACAGCAAGTTTCCCTTCATCCTACCTGCTTGCCTTTGTGTATGTGTGTGTCTCTGTGCATGTGGGTGTGTGTTTGTGTGAATTTGTCCTCCTCCCTCTGCTGCCTGAATTCCCCATTCCAACAAGAGGCTAGAGTCTTGACGTCAAACCCATTTTGCATTCACATAATAATCGATTCCACATGAGTCGTCTGCATGAACTAAATTATTTGTTCAACATTTAAAAGAAAAGGGTCATTTAACATCGTCTGTCGTCAAGGGGGGGGGACCCTTCTTCTTCTTCTTCAGAAAAAATTCCGATACATGTCAAATATTATCTCGAGCCACCAAAGATGTTTTCGCAGCCGAGTGTGCGTTTGTCCTCCGGCGACCAGCTGAGGCGTGTGTTCAGCTCTCAGACGTCCCCCGGCTCTAACGCTGCCCTGTTAGCAGCAGGGGGGCCCGCTCGGCTTCATGGATTACTTGGTAACATTCAATTCAATTCAGTTTATTTTGTATAGCCCATTCTCACAAATTACAAATTTGCCTCAGAGTGCTTTACAATCTGTACACATAGACATCCCTGACCTTTGACCTCACATCGGATCAGGAACAACTCCCGAATAACCCTTCAGGGGGAAAAAGTGAAGAACCCTTCAGGAGAGAACAGAGGAGGATCCCTCTCCAGGATGGACAGAACAATAGATGTCATGTGACCAGAAGGAATCATTATATAGTAACAACACATTCAATGAGTATGACAGAGTGTATGAATAGTTGGTAGAAGGCATGGACCACGATCCAGACATCCATGATCCATGAGACAGATGGAGGTAGAGGAGGAGTGGGCGGAGCATCAGCAGCACCATGGCAACAGACCCAGCCAGGTCCTATGAGACGTGAAGTCACAAAGACTCCGGAGAGAAAGCAGAGTTAATAATGTGTGATGAAGAGATGAAAATGTTTCCATAAGTAAAGAAGAGGAGAGAGGTGCTCAGTGTATCCTAAACGTCCATAAGGAGAGAGGAGAGGAGAGAGGTGCTCAGTGTATCCTAAACGTCCATAAGGAGAGAGGAGAGAGGTGCTCAGTGTATCCTAAACATCCATAAGGAGAGAGGAGAGGAGAGGTGCTCAGTGTATCCTAAACGTCCATAAGGAGAGAGGAGAGAGGTGCTCAGTGTATCCTAAACGTCCATAAGGAGAGAGGAGAGGAGAGAGGTGCTCAGTGTATCCTAAACGTCCATAAGGAGAGAGGAGAGGAGAGGTGCTCAGTGTATCCTAAACGTCCATAAGGAGAGAGGAGAGAGAGGTGCTCAGTGTATCCTAAGCGTCCATAAGGAGAGAGGAGAGGAGAGAGGTGCTCAGTGTATCCTAAGCGTCCATAAGGAGAGGAGAGAGGTGCTCAGTGTATCCTAAGCGTCCATAAGGAGAGAGGAGAGGAGAGAGGTGCTCAGTGTATCCTAAGCGTCCATAAGGAGAGAGGAGAGGTGCTCAGTGTATCCTAAGCGTCCATAAGGAGAGAGGAGAGGAGAGAGGTGCTCAGTGTATCCTAAATGTCCATAAGGAGAGAGGAGAGGAGAGAGGTGCTCAGTGTATCCTAAGCATCCATAAGGAGAGAGAGGATAGAAGAGAGGTGCTCAGTGTATCCTAAGCGTCCATAAGGAGAGAGAGAGAGGTGCTCAGTGTATCCTAAGCGTCCATAAGGAGAGAGGAGAGAGGTGCTCAGTGTATCCTAAGCGTCCATAAGGAGAGAGGAGAGAGGTGCTCAGTGTATCCTAAGCGTCCATAAGGAGAGAGGAGAGGAGCTCAGTGTATCCTAAGCGTCCATAAGGAGAGAGGAGAGGAGAGAGGTGCTCAGTGTATCCTAAGCGTCCATAAGGAGAGAGAGGAGAGAGGTGCTCAGTGTATCCTAAGCGTCCATAAGGAGAGAGGAGAGGAGAGGTGCTCAGTGTATCCTAAGCGTCCATAAGGAGAGAGAGGGAGAGAGGAGCTCAGTGAATCCTAAACGTCCATAAGGAGAGAGAGGAGGAGAGGTGTGCTCAGTGTATCCTAAGCGTCCATAAGGAGAGAGGAGAGAGGTGCTCAGTGTATCCTAAACGTCCATAAGGAGAGAGGAGAGAGGGGCTCAGTGTATCCTAAGCGTCCATAAGGAGAGAGGAGAGGAGAGAGGTGCTCAGTGTATCCTAAGCGTCCATAAGGAGAGAGGAGAGGAGAGGTGTGCTCAGTGTATCCTAAGCGTCCATAAGGAGAGAGGAGAGAGAGGTGCTCAGTGTATCCTAAGCATCCATAAGGAGAGAGGAGAGAGGTGCTCAGTGTATCCTAAGCGTCCATAAGGAGAGAGGAGAGGAGAGAGGTGCTCAGTGTATCCTAAGCGTCCATAATGAGAGAGGAGAGAGGAGCTCAGTGTATCCTAAATGTCCGAGAGGAGAGAGGAGCTCAGTGTATCCTAAGCATCCATAAGGAGAGAGGAGAGAGGTGCTCAGTGTATCCTAAGCGTCCATAAGGAGAGAGGAGAGGAGAGAGGTGCTCAGTGTATCCTAAGCGTCCATAAGGAGAGAGGAGAGGAGAGAGCTCAGTGTATCCTAAACGTCCATAAGGAGAGAGGAGAGAGGTGCTCAGTGTATCCTAAGCATCCATAAGGAGAGAGGAGAGAGGTGCTCAGTGTATCCTAAGCGTCCATAAGGAGAGAGGAGAGGAGAGAGGTGCTCAGTGTATCCTAAGCGTCCATAAGGAGAGGAGAGAGGTGCTCAGTGTATCCTAAGCATCCATAAGGAGAGAGGAGAGGAGAGAGGTGCTCAGTGTATCCTAAACGTCCATAAGGAGAGAGGAGAGGAGAGAGGAGCTCAGTGTATCCTAAGCGTCCATAAGGAGAGGAGAGGAGAGGTGCTCAGTTTATCCTAAGCATCCATAAGGAGAGATGAGAGGAGAGAGGTGCTCAGTGTATCCTAAGCGTCCATAAGGAGAGAGGAGAGAGGAGCTCAGTGTATCCTAAACGTCCATAAGGAGAGAGGAGAGAGGAGCTCAGTGTATCCTAAGCGTCCATAAGAGGAGAGGAGAGAGGTGCTCAGTGTATCCTAAGCGTCCATAAGGAGAGAGGAGAGGAGAGAGGTGCTCAGTGTATCCTAAGCGTCCATAAGGAGAGAGGAGAGAGGAGCTCAGTGTATCCTAAGCATCCATAAGAGGAGAGGAGAGAGGTGCTCAGTGTATCCTAAGCGTCCATAAGGAGAGAGGAGAGAGGTGCTCAGTGTATCCTAAGCGTCCATAAGAGGAGAGGAGAGAGGTGCTCAGTGTATCCTAAGCGTCCATAAGGAGAGAGGAGAGAGGAGCTCAGTGTATCCTAAGCGTCCATAAGGAGAGAGGAGAGGAGAGAGGAGCTCAGTGTATCCTAAGCGTCCATAAGGAGAGAGGAGAGAGGAGCTCAGTGTATCCTAAGCGTCCATAAGGAGAGGAGAGGAGAGAGGAGCTCAGTGTATCCTCAGCGTCCATAAGGAGAGAGGAGAGGAGAGAGGAGCTCAGTGTATCCTAAGCGTCCATAAGGAGAGAGGAGAGGAGAGGAGCTCAGTGTATCCTAAGCGTCCATAAGGAGAGAGGAGAGGAGAGGAGCTCAGTGTATCCTAAGCGTCCATAAGGAGAGAGAGAGGAGAGAGGTGCTCAGTGTATCCTAAGCATCCATAAGGAGAGAGGAGAGGAGACAGGAGCTCAGTGTATCCTCAGCGTCCATAAGGAGAGAGGAGGAGAGAGGAGCTCAGTGTATCCTAAGCGTCCATAAGGAGAGAGAGAGAGAGGAGCTCAGTGTATCCTAAGCATCCATAAGGAGAGAGGAGAGGAGAGGTGCTCAGTGTATCCTAAGTGTCCATAAGGAGAGAGGAGAGAGGTGCTCAGTGTATCCTAAGCGTCCATAAGGAGAGAGGAGAGGAGAGGTGCTCAGTGTATCCTAAGCGTCCATAAGGAGAGAGGAGAGAGGTGCTCAGTGTATCCTAAGCATCCATAAGGAGAGAGGAGAGGAGAGAGGTGCTCAGTGTATCCTAAGCGTCCATAAGGAGAGAGGAAAGGAGAGAGGAGCTCAGTGTATCCTCAGCGTCCATAAGGAGAGAGGAGAGGAGAGAGGAGCTCAGTGTATCCTAAGCGTCCATAAGGAGAAAGGAGAGGAGAGAGGAGCTCAGTGTATCCTAAGCGTCCATAAGGAGAGAGGAGAGGAGAGAGGTGCTCAGTGTATCCTAAGCGTCCATAAGGAGAGAGGAGAGGAGAGAGGTGCTCAGTGTATCCTAAACGTCCATAACGAGAGAGGAGAGAGGAGCTCAGTGTATCCTAAGCATCCATAATGAGAGAGGAGAGGAGAGAGGTGCTCAGTGTATCCTAAGCGTCCATAAGGAGAGAGGAGAGGAGAGAGGAGCTCAGTGTATCCTAAACGTCCATAAGGAGAGAGGAGAGGAGAGAGGTGCTCAGTGTATCCTAAGCGTCCATAAGGAGAGAGGAGAGAGGTGCTCAGTGTATCCTAAACGTCCATAAGGAGAGAGGAGAGGAGAGAGGAGCTCAGTGTATCCTAAGCATCCATAAGGAGAGAGGAGAGAGGAGCTCAGTGTATCCTCAGCGTCCATAAGGAGAGAGGAGAGGAGAGAGGAGCTCAGTGTATCCTAAGCGTCCATAAGGAGAGAGGAGAGGAGAGAGGTGCTCAGTGTATCCTAAGCGTCCATAAGGTGAGAGGAGAGAGGTGCTCAGCGTATCCTAAGCGTCCATAAGGAGAGAGGAAAGGAGAGAGGAGCTCAGTGTATCCTCAGCGTCCATAAGGAGAGAGGAGAGGAGAGAGGATCTCAGTGTATCCTAAGCGTCCATAAGGAGAGAGGAGAGGAGCTCAGTGTATCCTAAGCGTCCATAAGGAGAGAGGAGAGGAGAGAGGTGCTCAGTGTATCCTAAGCGTCCATAAGGAGAGAGGAGAGGAGAGAGGTGCTCAGTGTATCCTAAGCGTCCATAAGGAGAGAGGAGAGGAGAGGTGCTCAGTGTATCCTAAGCGTCCATAAGGAGAGAGGAGAGGAGAGAGGTGCTCAGTGTATCCTAAATGTCCATAAGGAGAGAGGAGAGAGGAGCTCAGTGTATCCTAAGCGTCCATAAGGAGAGAGGAGAGGAGAGAGGTGCTCAGTGTATCCTAAGCATCCATAAGGAGAGAGGAGAGGAGAGAGGTGCTCAGTGTATCCTAAGCGTCCATAAGGAGAGAGGAGAGGAGAGAGGTGCTCAGTGTATCCTAAATGTCCATAAGGAGAGAGGAGAGAGGAGCTCAGTGTATCCTAAGTGTCCATAAGGAGAGAGGAGAGGAGAGAGGTGCTCAGTGTATCCTAAGCGTCCATAAGGAGAGAGGAGAGAGGTGCTCAGTGTATCCTAAGCATCCATAAGGAGAGAGGAGAGGAGAGAGGAGCTCAGTGTATCCTAAATGTCCATAAGGAGAGAGGAGAGAGGAGCTCAGTGTATCCTCAGTGTCCATAAGGAGAGAGGAGAGGAGAGGAGAGAGGAGCTCAGTGTATCCTAAGCGTCCATAAGGAGAGAGGAGAGGAGAGAGGTGCTCAGTGTATCCTAAGCATCCATAAGGAGAGAGGAGAGAGGTGCTCAGTGTATCCTAAGCGTCCATAAGGAGAGAGGAGAGAGGAGCTCAGTGTATCCTCAGCGTCCATAAGGAGAGAGGAGAGGAGAGAGGAGCTCAGTGTATCCTAAGCGTCCATAAGGAGAGAGGAGAGGAGAGAGGAGCTCAGTGTATCCTAAGCGTCCATAAGGAGAGAGGAGAGGAGAGAGGTGCTCATTGTATCCTAAGCGTCCATAAGGTGAGAGGAGAGGAGAGAGGTGCTCAGTGTATCCTAAGCGTCCATAAGGAGAGAGGAGAGGAGAGAGGTGCTCAGTGTATCCTAAGCGTCCATAAGGAGAGATGAGAGGAGAGAGGTGCTCAGTGTATCCTAACCGTCCATAAGGAGAGAGGAGAGAGGAGCTCAGTGTATCCTAAGCGTCCATAAGGAGAGAGGAGAGGAGAGAGGTGCTCAGTGTATCCTAAGCGTCCATAAGGAGAGAGGAGAGGAGAGAGGTGCTCAGTGTATCCTAAGCATCCATAAGGAGAGAGGAGAGGAGAGAGGTGCTCAGTGTATCCTAAACGTCCATAAGGAGAGAGGAGAGGAGCTCAGTGTATCCTAAGCGTCCATAAGGAGAGAGGAGAGGAGAGAGGTGCTCAGTGTATCCTAAGCGTCCATAAGGAGAGAGGAGAGGAGAGGTGCTCAGTGTATCCTAACCGTCCATAAGGAGAGAGGAGAGAGGAGCTCAGTGTATCCTAAGCGTCCATAAGGAGAGAGGAGAGAGGAGCTCAGTGTATCCTAAGCGTCCATAAGGAGAGAGGAGAGGAGAGAGGTGCTCAGTGTATCCTAAGCGTCCATAAGGAGAGAGGAGAGGAGAGGTGCTCAGTGTATCCTAAACATCCATAAGGAGAGAGGAGAGGAGAGAGGTGCTCAGTGTATCCTAACCGTCCATAAGGAGAGAGGAGAGAGGAGCTCAGTGTATCCTAAGCGTCCATAAGGAGAGAGGAGAGAGGAGCTCAGTGTATCCTAAGCGTCCATAAGGAGAGAGGAGAGGAGAGAGGTGCTCAGTGTATCCTAAACATCCATAAGGAGAGAGGAGAGGAGAGAGGTGCTCAGTGTATCCTAACGTCCCCCTCAGCCTCTGAGCCTCTAGCAGCATCTCTAGGTCTGGACCAGGTGAACCTGGTTCAGGTCTCACTATCAGACCATCAAGAGGAAAGTCTTCAGTCTACTCTTAAACGAGGTGACTGTGTCTGCCTCCCGGACTGAAGGTGGAAGCTGGTTCCATAAAAGAGGAGCTTGATAACTAAAGGCTCTGGCTCCCATTCTACTTTTTAAGACTCTAGGAACTACAAGTATTCCTGCATTTAGTGAGCGTAGCTCTCTAGTGGGGCAATATGGTACTACAAGCTCCTTAAGATATGATGGTGCATCACCAATCAAGGCTTTGCAGGTTAAGAGAAGAATTTTAAAAGTGATTCTTGATTTTACTGGGAGCCAGTGCAGAGCAGCTAGTGCAGGAGTGATGTGATCTCTTTTCTTAGTTTTAGTGAGAACACGAGCTGCAGCATTCTGGATCAACTGGAGGGACCTAAGAGACTTATTCGAGCAGCCTGATAATAAGGAGTTGCAGTAATCCTGTCTCGAAGTAACGAACACGTGAACCAGCTTTTCTGCATCTTTTTGAGGCAAGATGTGTCTGATTTTTAAAATATTACGTAGATGAAAGAATGCAGTCCTTCACGCAGAGGTAAAGGACAATACCTGATCAAAGATAACAGAGATTCTTCACAGTGGTGTTGGATGCTAGAGCAATGCCATCTACAGAAACCACATCTCCAGATCATTGATCTCTGAGGTGTTCATAGTAAAATAACTTCAGTTTTGTCTGAGTTTAACATCAAGAAGTTGCAGGTCATCCATGTTTTTATGTCTTCAAGACATGCTTGAAGTTTACTGAGCTGGTTGGTCTCCTCTCGTTTGATCGATAGATATAGTTGAGTATCATCTGCATAACAGTGAAAGTTTATGGAGTGTTTCCTGATAATATTGCCCAGAGGAAGCATGTATAAGGTAAATAAAATGGCTCCAAGCACACATGTGTTTCCTCTCTCCCTGCTGGCAGCTGGAGGCCTGGAGCAGCTCACAGGTTCGTCCAGCAGTCTGTCGGTCTCTTCCCACAGCGAGTCGCCATGTGAACGGCGGCGCTGGTCATCCTGAGAAATAGCAAGAGAATTGGGAGATGCATCCCTGAAAGTTTTTTTTTTTATTTCTTGGGAGTTGTTCCTGATCCGATGTGAGGTCAAAGGTCAGGGATGTCGTATGTGTGCAGGTTGTAAAGCCATATGAGGAACATTTGTAATTTGTGATATTGGGCGATATCAAATGAACTGAATTGAATTTGTAAATTGTATAGTTGTGTGTAGTCAGGATATAAAGAGAATTTCACCAAATATGTAAAACATGTTCTTGAAGAAGATTACCAATAGAAGGTAGGAGATGTCAATGTTAAAGCGACAACAACAGCCCAACAATCACTTTTTATGATGTGATGTTTTTTGAGTAAGTATACATATCTCTGAATTCCCCACTCGTGACCAGAGGTTAGCATTACCGTGTGTGTGTGTGTGTAGGTATGTGTGTGGGTGTGTGTCCGTGTGTGTTTGTGCACATTTGTCTTCTTCCCTCTGCTGCCTGAATTCCCCATGTGTGACAAGAGGTTAGCGTTAATGTGTGTGTGTGTGTGTGTGTGTGTGTGTGTGTGTGTGTGTGTGTGTGTGTGTGTGTGTGTGTGTGTGTGTGTGTGTGTGTGTGTGTGTGTGTGTGTGTGTGTGTGTGTGTGTGTGTGTGTGTGTGTGTGTGTGTGTGAGCTACTCCTATGGGGAGCTCTTTACTTCTGATCCTGAAGCGCCACAACATAGTTTAGGATGTCATCTTCAGACTGTTTGTTTGTTGGACGTTGTTTACACGCCACATGACAACAAGACGAGTCAGTGAGGCGGGGTTACGGGACCCGGAGGAACTCCAACCTGCAGAGAGTGGAACCACGTTCTCCACAAAGGATTCCATCTGTCAGTCAGAGCTTTGAGAGCTCTCTCTCTCTCTCTCCCTCTCTCTCTCTCTCCCTCCCTCTCTCTCTCTCTCTCTCAGGCACCACTGAGACGTTCTCATGAGGGATTTGGCTCATGACACCTCGGTCTCACTTGAACTACTAATGTGAATTAATTTACATCTATTTAACTTCTTTGCGGTGTATATTTGTAAATGTATCGTTATTGTGTTTAAATTGTCCAACCCATTTAATATGGAGTTGTATGACTGGTTGAAATAGAGATGTTGCGCCATAATAGTCGGTGTGGAATGTAAGTGTATGAATGAGTCGAAAAACGTGTTTTCCTTGACCGTGGAGCGCAGGGAGAACAGTTGTTGGTCACCACGAGACAGAATCACATTGGACATAATCATAAACCTCTTCTGAACACATGGGACCAGTTTGCATCGCTCGAGAGACGAAATCTCCTGGGGCCGGTTTTTCAAAAGTAATCTGATCGGATTACGGCCATCGGATTGGATCAAATGGAAAAAAGGATTCAGAAACTGGATTGGATCACTTTTAAAAAATCAGGATTAAAGTGATCCCAGCAGGAGGGTGGATTCATGGTGGATATCAGTATTAAAACTAGGTAACTAAAATTGGTTAGTTAAATAATACAACATTTATATGATGCATTTTACAGTATTTATATTTATTGATCAACTTCACTTGAATTGTTCAACAGGAAGTACATAAAGTAGGTAGGCTATTGTTACGGCTATTGTA
Organism: Pseudoliparis swirei; assembly: GCF_029220125.1. Taxonomy (NCBI): domain Eukaryota; kingdom Metazoa; phylum Chordata; class Actinopteri; order Perciformes; family Liparidae; genus Pseudoliparis; species Pseudoliparis swirei. The sequence continues at coordinate 25,880,524 of NC_079393.1, forward strand.
GGCTAGCAACCTTTCAGTACAGCAAACTATAAATTATAAATATTTCAGCCCCATAAATTAATCCCCCAAACTGTCTTTGTGTATTAAACATTAATCACACTGACACAATCATCAGTCATGAATTTATCAAAAATAGTGTCCAACAACTGCATCTCTTATTGGTCGTCCAGTCGAGCCCTCATTCTGACAGAATGCCGGATATATCCATAATATATTTGTGAGTAAAGTATGTATTTATTTATTTGTTGTATGTCTCAGATGAGCGGACTGCCTGTTTCCAAGAAATGGACGATGGAGGGGATGTTTATATTGTTTGTTTGCTGTTCGGTTCAGTCTATTTTCTGCTAGAATAAAGCATATTAGAGTGAGCCCACACTATTCCACCTGTTGTTCTTTACATAGCTACATTGTGATCCACAGGTAATCCAGATTTAGTAATCCTGAACACCTTGAATCCGGAGAAGAGTAATCCAATCCCACATTGCTTTGAAAAAACAGCATAAAAATAAAATTGATTACGTGATCCTGGATAGCAGAAAAAGAGATTTCCAAATCTGGATCAATTTGATTGATAGTGGTGGTAGTGGTAGTACTAGTAGTGGTAGTAGTGGTGGTAGTGGTAGTAGTGGTGGTAGTACTAGTAATGGTAGTACAAGTAGTGGTAGTGGTGGTAGTGGCAGTGGTTGTAGTACTAGTAGTGGTAGTAGTGGTGGTATTGGTAGTAGTAGTAGTACTAGTAGTGGTAGTACTAGTCGTGGTGGTAGTGGTAGTACTAGTAGTGGTAGTAGTGGTAGTAGTGGTGGTAGTACTAGTAGTGGTAGTACTAGTAGTGGTAGTGGCAGTGGTAGTAGTACTAGTAGTGGTAGTACTAGTAGTGGTAGTAGTGGTGGTATTGGTAGTAGTAGTAGTACTAGTAGTGGTAGTACTAGTCGTGGTGGTAGTGGTAGTAATAGTGGTAGTGGTAGTAGTGGTAGTACTAGTGGTGGTAGTAGTGGTGGTAGAGGTGGTAGTGGTGGTCGTGGTAGTGGTAGTACTAGTAGTGGGAGTAGTGGTAGTGGTAGTAGTGGTTGTGGTAGTAGTGGTGGTAGAGGTGGTAGTGGTAGTAGTGGTAGTAGTAGTAGTGGTAGTGGTGGTCGTGGTAGTGGTAGTAGTAGTAGTGGTAGTGGTGGTAGTAGTAGCGGTGGTACTAGTGGTAGTGGCGGTAGTGGTACTACAAAGGGTGACTGTGGGTCAGTGGGTAGCAGGTCCGTCTTTCAATCAGGGGGTTGGAGGTTCAATCCCCGCCCTAGTCGATGTGTCCTTGAGCAAGACACTTAACCCTGAGTTACTCCCTGTAGCTGCGTCTACGGTGTGTGAATGTAACATGAATGTAAGTCGCTTTGGATAATAGCGTCAACTAAATGAGATGACATGTGGTGGTAGTAGTGGTGGTAGAAGTAGTTTTTTAATCAATGGCCACGGAACTCGATGGAAGAAGGTCTGTGAGGTGAACACACAAGTATATAATAAAAAAATACTTATCAGCCGAACCACGATCTTCTCAAAATAATCAAGCAGTTTGGTCACGGTTGGTTTCAGCCGTAATCTGAACGAGAGAAAATGATTCCCTGAAAATGTAGTTGAGAATATAATTGAGATGTCATTCTTTAAAATATGGACTATTGTTTCCCTCAAAAACGTCAGACTGCTCCTGAGGTTCACCGCCTGAAGGCTTAACTTGACTCCTTTGGAAATTCCACACAAGCTTTTGCACAGTGAGCCTGTGAAACGAGCAGGAAGTGGCTGGTAGTCGTGGCAATAAGGCGGCATGCGGTAATAATTCCTCCTGGTTTTAAGTCTCTGATGACTCCGAATGTAAATGACTGCACGCCTCCTCACTATCCCCCCATACAGGATTTAATGAAAAGGTTTTTCCTTGAGTTTGAATCTTCATATCTCTCGTTCCCTCCTCTTCAACAAGGCTGATTAGGGATGCCGTGTGTGGACAGGTTCAGGGAGAAACCGGCAGATAGAAGAAGATAGTTATCCTGATTGTTTCCTGATTAATTCATCTTCAGTGGAAGTGTGCAGAATGGAACAAAGAAATCGAGAGAGGACCTCTATCATTGTCGGATATGGCCGACGAATGAGGAATACATTTTAATAATTCTCGATCAGACGGACACACTTCCAGACTTGATTAGAGAGCCGGATGCAAAGTGAAGGCGTCCCTTTTTTCTTTAAGCTCCAGGGATGAGATAAAAGTTTTGCTTTGCATAAAAAAATTAATGTTCAAATTAATATGACCTGGAGAAGTTTGTGTAAAGGAAACAACCCGGATTGGAAGTGCAGAGTTGAGTCACCTCTTCTGTGGGGAGAAGCAGGCGAGGAGAACATAACAAAGAATATATGTACAAAGCTTAAAAGACCCCAAAAGGATCCACGACATAAACTAAGTCAACAAAAACGATGACAACATGTAAGTATTTCTCTGGCTGGTCTCGTCTAGCATTTGCAACCTCCGAAAAATAATGCATCGTAATTAATTCTGCTTATAGTTCGGGTTGAATCAGGTTTAGGATACATTGAGCAGGTGCTCTCTCTACTCATGGATCAAGTAATTTGTGATATTGGGCAATACAAAATAAACTCAATTAACATGAAAATTAACTGAATTGAATTCTTAGGTAGCCCTGGAAATAATGATGTATGTTATCCACATCATCTTGAATGAGGAAGTATTATCTTTTGGGAGTTGTTCCTGAGCCGATGTGAGGTCAAAGGTCAGAGATGTCGTACATGTACAGATTGTAGCCCATTATCACACATTTGTAAATTGTGATGATGGGCGATACAAAATAAACTGAATTGAATAACGACATAAAAAGCATAGAGGTCAGGAGGGAGAGGAGGAGGATTGTTCCAACAACCAGGGATCCTTGATTAATAATATTGATCCTCTTTGATTGTCTGATAGTTAGAGCTGAACCAGGTTCACCTGGTCCAGACCTAGAGATGCTGCTAGAGGCTGAGAGGCTGAGGGGGACGTTAGGATACAATGAGCACCTCTCTCCTCTCTCCTTATGGACGCTTAGGATACACTGAGCTCCTCTCTCCTCTCCTCTCTCCTTATGGACGCTTAGGATACACTGAGCTCTCTCTCCTCTCCTCTCTCCTTATGGACGCTTAGGATACACTGAGCTCCTCTCTCCTCTCTCCTTATGGACGCTTAGGATACACTGAGCTCCTCTCTCCTCTCCTCTCTCCTTATGGACGCTTAGGATACACTGAGCACCTCTCTCCTCTCCTCTCTCCTTATGGACGCTTAGGATACACTGAGCTCCTCTGTCCTCTCCTCTCTCCTTATGGACACTTAGGATACACTGAGCACCTCTCTCCTCTCCTCTCTCCTTATGGACGCTTAGGATACACTGAGCACCTCTCTCCTTATGGACGCTGAGGATACACTGAGCTCCTCTCTCCTCTCTCCTTATGGACGCTTAGGATACACTGAGCTCCTCTCTCCTCTCCTCTCTCATTATGGACGCTTAGGATACACTGAGCTCCTCTCTCCTCTCCTCTCTCCTTATGGACGCTTAGGATACACTGAGCTCCTCTCTCTCCTTATGGACGCTTAGGATACACTGAGCACCTCTCTCTCCTCTCTCCTTATGGACGCTTAGGATACACTGAGCTCCTCTCCTCTCTCCTTATGGACGCTTAGGATACACTGAGCTCCTCTCCTCTCCTCTCTCCTTATGGATGCTTAGGATACACTGAGCTCCTCTCTCCTCTCCTCTCTCCTTATGGACGCTTAGGATACACTCAGCAACTCAGCACCTCTCTCCTCTCCTCTCTCCTTATGGACGCTTAGGATACACTGAGCACCTCTCTCCTCTCCTCTCTCCTTATGGACGCTTAGGATACACTGAGCACCTCTCTCCTCTTTCCTTATAGACGTTTAGGATACAGTGAGCACCTCTCTCCTCTCCTCTCTCCTTATGGTCGTTTAGGATACACTGAGCACCTCTCTCCTCTCTCCTTATGGACGTTTAGGATACACTGAGCACCTCTCTCCTCTACTCTTTCCTTATGGACGTTTAGGATACAGTGAGCACCTCTCTCCTCTCCTCTCTCCTTATGGACGTTTAGGATACACTGAGCACCTCTCTCCTCTCCTCTCTCCTTATGGACGTTTAGGATACACTGAGCACCTCTCTCCTCTCCTCTTTCCTTATGAACGTTTAGGATACAGTGAGCACCTCTCTCCTCTCCTCTCTCCTTATGGACGTTTAGGATACAGTGAGCACCTCTCTCCTCTCCTCTCTCCTTATGGACGTTTAGGATACACTGAGCACCTCTCTCCTCTCCTCTTTCCTTATGGACGTTTAGGATACAGTGAGCACCTCTCTCCTCTCCTCTCTCCTTATGGTCGTTTAGGATACACTGAGCACCTCTCTCCTCTCCTCTCTCCTTATGGACAATTTAGGATACACTGAGCACCTCTCTCCTCTCCTCTCTCCTTATGGACGCTTAGGATACACTGAGCACCTCTCTCCTCTCCTCTCTCCTTATGGACGATTAGGATACACTGAGCACCTCTCTCCTCTCCTCTTTCCTTATGGACGTTTAGGATACAGTGAGCACCTCTCTCCTCTCCTCTCTCCTTATGGTCGTTTAGGATACACTGAGCACCTCTCTCCTCTCCTCTCTCCTTATGGACATTTTAGGATACAATGAGCACCACTCTCCTCTCTCCTTATGGACGCTTAGGACACACTGAGCACCTCTCTCCTCTCTCCTTATGGACGTTTAGGATACACTGAGCACCTCTCTCCTCTCCTCTCTCCTTATGGATGCTTAGGATACACTGAGCACCTCTCTCCTCTCCTCTTTCCTTATGGACGTTTAGGATACAGTGAGCACCTCTCTCTCCTCTCTCCTTATGGACGTTTAGGATACACTGAGCACCTCTCTCCTCTCCTCTCTCCTTATGGACGCTTAGGATACACTGAGCACCTCTCTCCTCTCTCCTTATGGTCGTTTAGGATACACTGAGCACCTCTCTCCTCTCCTCTCTCCTTATGGACATTTTAGGATACAATGAGCACCACTCTCCTCTTCTCTCTATGGCTCTCTAATATGAGATACATGTTACATCTAAAACCAAATGTTGTATTATCGTTTTATATTCATTGAATGTTTATGTAACTCTGTAACTCTGTTCATCCTGTTAGAGGGATCCTCCTCTGTTGCTCTCCTGAAGGGTTCTTACCTTTTTTTTCCCTGTGAAAGTTGTTTTTCCTATTTCGGTGTGAGGTCAAAGGTCAGGGATGTCGTATGTTTACAGATTGTAAAGCCCTCTGAGGGGAGTTTGTAATTTGTGATATTGGGCTATACAAAATAAACTGAATTGAATTGTAATGAGACCCTCCTCCCCATTTTGCACAGGCTCACTTCTGTACTCAGTAGCAGCATTGAGTTTATTTAGAGACAACTGTTGCTAGCACTTTGAAAGGCTCTGGCTTCATTCACTTCAAGCAGTGAAGAAATAAAGACTGAACGGGTGTTCCAAAACATCTCGGCACTTTCAAGTGATCTTTGGTAAAAGCTTTTCCATTCTCACTCTTAAGGTCAGCTTTGACATTTTCCTTTCCACTGGGCTTCTTCAAACTAGGAGACCCGTCTAGTGAGAGTGCTTTGATTAAAGACATGGATGTCAGTGTCAGTCATGCTGGGTTGCACAAAGGCGTACATAAATAAAAGTTAGTACATGTCTCATGGACAATAAGACCACAAGTTTAAAAGGAGAATTTAAAGAAAAAAGGTGAAGAAATGCTGCTATTCTCAGTACAAATGGAAATCAATGTCATTTTTTTGCAGGCTGTAGTTGAAAGACTCCATGAAACATAATGTTGTCTGAGATTTCATTTAATGTTCTTCTTTGTCCCTGTGTGAAGAAGACAGATATCTAAATAATTCCTTCATCGAATCGACACTAATCTTCCTACTTGATGAGAAAAGTGGAAGATGAAGTTCTTCTTGCTTGATTTGATTCTTTTTCCTCAGGAATAAACTCATCAGCCGCACGATGTTTGATCACATCAGGCGATATAATCTGTGTGGTTATAAAACAGACAAAACCTTGAATCACCTTCACGACTGATTCGGTGTGTTAGTCACTGCCACCCACCACACTGACGAAGAGAGACTCTTCTCGGCTTCTCTCGTCAAGTCCTGACACCAAACCAGAATCATACCAAACCACACAGACTGCATATCTGGAAGATGAGCTTGGGTCTAGCTCAGGTTATCTGGGAGACTGTCATGGCCGTCCGAGTCCTCCGTGGACCACGTGTCACGTTTCATTTACATGGATCATCCCAAAAGATCATTTCTGTGATTGTGGGTTGTTCTTATGACGCTCACTGTATGTTCAAATGGTACTTCTTCTGACATGAGCCTCCTCCCCCTGTCCTCCTGGACCCTGCCTCCTTCCCCCTATCCTCCTAGACCCTGCCTCCTGCCTCCTTCCCCCCTGTCCTCCTAGGCCCTGCCTCCTGCCTCCTTCCCCCCTGTCCTCCTGGACCCTGCCTCCTGCCTCTTCTGTCCATCCTGATAGAGGGATCCTCCTCTGTTGCTCTCCTGAAGGGTTCTTCCCTTCTCTTTCCCTGTGAAAGGGTTTCTTCTATTTCTTGGGAGTTTTTCCTGCTCCGGTGTGAGGTCAAAGGTCAGGGATGTCGTATGTTTACACATTTGATAAGCCCTCTGTGGGGAGTTTGTGATTTTGGGCTGTTCAAAATGAACTGAATTGAATATTGAATACTTCTGGAAGCATTCTACTTTAAGTGAAACAAACATTAATATTGGTAAAGTAACAATATCTGAGAAGTTAGTTTTACACATTCAATTGCAAAAAGGGATGAGGAACCATACAATAATGCATGGTTAATGAAATGTTAATGGGTTCAATTTCTGCGCCTGTGACTCCGAGATAGAGCGCGTTGTCCTCTTATCGGGGTGAGTGGATCCCCGTTTTCTCCAAGATGATGTTTGTTACTGAATGTAATGTAAAGTGCTTTGAGTGGTCAGAAGACTAGAAGGGTATAGTATGAATACATGTTCATGTACCATTAAAACAATCCCTTTAAATAAATGAACAAGTCACCAAAGCAGGTCCCGCTAAAGCACAACCCCAAACCAATGCTAACGTTGCTCTGTCTGCTGGGTGTGTAAACACGCCCTCCCACTGCTATAACAATGTAATAGGGCGAGGAGGGCCGTGGCCCCTGGCATCGAGGAGGCCCGCGGCCCGTGGAGGCTGCCGGGACAGGGGCGATGAACATGGAGGAGTTCCGCCACTGGCTGGCCCAGTTCGCCGAGACCATGTTCAAGTAAAGTAGGGTAGATACTTGTTGTGCAGTTGGTTTTACGACATTGTTTTAAGTCTTTTGTTGCACATTTCCATAGTTGTCATTTTACTTCTAAATTGTTTAAATATATGTGTATGAATGGGAATAACAAAATAAATATGAATATGAAAGACTTGTGTTATCTGACTGGCTGTAAGGGTCTCGAGGTCGAGGTGGGAAGAATAAGTAGTAATCAATAAGAGTGTGTGTCTGTGTGTGTGTCTGTGTCTGTGTACTGATAACTGGAGAGAGACATTATTGATGTATCTGATGTGTGTGAACACAGGACTGGATATTAGAAATCCTAACGTCATTAGTCTGCTTCCAGAAGAAAACAGAATATTATAATCTTATTTATTGTCCATATTTTATTCTTTCACTTATATTTAGTGTACTTTCCCCAACATGAAAGTCTACTGTTGTTATGCTGATGTACATCTCATTAAACACACAACCCTCCAGTTCCTCTCTGAGCCAACAAGCTGAATGTTGAGCTGTCACATCCATCACCTCCTTACAGGAGCCTCGTGTGGGGCTGTGAGGACCTCATGGCCACAGCCAGGTGTAGGGGTGGAGCCGTGAGGACCTCATGGCCACAGCCAGGTGTAGGGGTGGAGCCATGAGGACCTCATGGCCACAGCCAGGTGTAGGGGTGGAGCCATGAGGACCTCATGGCCACAGCCAGGTGTAGGGGTGGAGCTATGAGGACCTCATGGCCACAGCCAGGTGTAGGGGTGGAGCCGTGAGGACCTCATGGCCACAGCCAGGTGTAGGGGTGGAGCTATGAGGACCTCATGGCCACAGCCAGGTGTAGGGGTGGAGCCATGAGGACCTCATGGCCACAGCCAGGTGTAGGGGTGGAGCTGTGAGGACCTCATGGCCACAGCCAGGTGTAGGGGTGGAGCCGTGAGGACCTCATGGCCACAGCCAGGTGTAGGGGTGGAGCTATGAGGACCTCATGGCCACAGCCAGGTGTAGGGGTGGAGCCGTGAGGACCTCATGGCCACAGCCAGGTGTAGGGGTGGAGCTGTGAGGACCTCATGGCCACAGCCAGGTGTAGGGGTGGAGCTATGAGGACCTCATGGCCACAGCCAGGTGTAGGGGTGGAGCCGTGAGGACCTCATGGCCACAGCCAGGTGTAGGGGTGGAGCTATGAGGACCTCATGGCCACAGCCAGGTGTAGGGGTGGAGCTGTGAGGACCTCATGGCCACAGCCAGGTGTAGGGGTGGAGCTATGAGGACCTCATGGCCACAGCCAGGTGTAGGGGTGGAGCCGTGAGGACCTCATGGCCACAGCCAGGTGTAGGGGTGGAGCCATGAGGACCTCATGGCCACAGCCAGGTGTAGGGGTGGAGCTATGAGGACCTCATGGCCACAGCCAGGTGTAGGGGTGGAGCCATGAGGACCTCATGGCCACAGCCAGGTGTAGGGGTGGAGCTGTGAGGACCTCATGGCCACAGCCAGGTTTAGGGGTGGAGCCATGAGGACCTCATGGCCACAGCCAGGTGTAGGGGTGGAGCTGTGAGGACCTCATGGCCACAGCCAGGTTTAGGGGTGGAGCTATGAGGACCTCATGGCCACAGCCAGGTGTAGGGGTGGAGCCATGAGGACCTCATGGCCACAGCCAGGTGTAGGGGTGGAGCCATGAGGACCTCATGGCCACAGCCAGGTGTAGGGGTGGAGCCGTGAGGACCTCATGGCCACAGCCAGGTGTAGGAGTGGAGCTGTGAGGACCTCATGGCCACAGCCAGGTGGTGGTGTGGATCTCCTCAGACCAACAGCCAGGTGTTCTCGTAGTTCAGGATGAAATTTTTTTTTTATTGACAAAAAAAAAAGAAGAAGAAACAAGAACGGGTTAAAACATCTCTCAAACCAGATGGCGATTGAGTAAATGCCAACGTATCATGGCATTGTGTAATGAAGTGTAGGTGCGCGATGGTTAAGTGAAGCATGTACTGTTGTCCTCGGGTGTATTTCTGGTGCGTGCCCCCCCCCCCCCCCAAGAGTGCTCCTCAGTGTCATGTGGCCACGCCGGCCGAAGCTCATCGACGCGTCCAAATGCCAAACCCATCAACGCCCACACCGCATGTCTCATCACGGGAGATGATGAACAATACAGTTCAGTCTCACGGGAAATAAATGAGAACAATAATATAGTTAGTGCGGCTCCTCTTATATTACATCGAAATGAATCTCTTCGTAATTGTGTAAATAAAGGATGTTCTCTCTCTGATGCAAACACAACCTGTCCTCTTGTAACTGGATTCTCAGGGAGCTCGTTGCCCAAGAAAGAAATGTGGAAAACACCAGCCGTGCCGCTTTCATCCTTTCATCCAAGATGCTTGTAAGGTTGCACTCCTGTTGCGCCTGCCCGTCACTAGGCAACCAGAACCTCTGCAATGATTATGATGTTGAAGTTGCGGCAATTCAGCAGTGAGAGGGCAGTAAGCCTCACGATGTAAACGGAACGATGTGAAATGAGGATTTTCCAGCACCGTAAATCCCCCACAGGAACTTTGTCTATTGGGCTGACCTTCCAACCCCGATGTGACGTTCTTGTACGAAAAGGGTAAAGGAAGTTAAATGAGTCCGTGGGGAGCCAACGTAAAGCTCCATGCGACTCAAATGATTAACTTAGCTACATATTTAACATTCCGGCTGGGATTGGTTGTTCTTCGTCACATGACATGAAAACGTTGATCTATTTTTTTTTTTTTTTTTTACCTTGGGGAGCTGCCATGCTGGCTTACCTGCCAGGGGACACCAAAAGGAAACCTTTCATATTGTAAAAAATACAATTTGATGGATAGTACACACTGTGACTTCACCATTTTATACAATTTCACATTGATTGACAGAAGAAAAAGTACACCGTTAGTCCATCCGTCTCGTTTCTCCTTTGCAACACACGACTTCTCATCAGACGCAGGTCTGCTCAGTGTCCTCCTCCTCCTCCTCCTCCTCCTCCTCATCTCTGAACTTCATTCAGCAGCCAATTCAAAGTCACATTGTATGACAAACATTGTTCCACCTCACAGAATATTAATTTTAATTATACTGAGATCCCAAAGTTTGCAGATACCAACAATGATTGCATATTACACACACACAGTCTTCTTTAACAGCTTACATGGAAGACATGTTCAGACCTATAAAGCTTCATACCAGGCTTTGGAATAAGCGCTTAAAAAAAAGAAAGATTAAAACTAAATGCTTGTGAAGGCCCGGTCACACCACAACGTGAGACAGCAAAGCAACAGATGTGGTTGTAGAGTATTCGGAACATCAGGGTAGTAAGTGGAGACTGTGGGTCTGTTATGATCCGGAGTTTCTGTGTCTTATTTTGAAGTCCCTGTCTCTCGTGTACTCCGTTTCCCTGCACTTCCTGTCCCTGTGATTGTGTGCCCTGTTCCTGGTTGTTTCCTCCTGTGTGATTGCTAGCCCCGCCCTCATTGTGTCCACCTGTGTCTCGTTCCCCGGTGTCCAATCACCTGCAGCTTCCCAGTGTATTTAAACCCCGTGGGTTGGGGGTCAAGCCATTTAGGCGTGTGGGTCCTACCGTTTAGTTGGCGTGAGTAACCTGTTTCGAGCAAAAGGAATAAATCCGTCTGTGGAAAAGTTGTCGTCTCTCCTCCCTCCCCCTCTCCCCATTGTGTACACACCGCAGGATTCTATTCACGTGACTCCAGCAGTGAAGCTCTATAAACGACTGTCTCTCCTTTTAGAGATGTGGCATTGATATACCTTTTCCCCCGTTCCTTCAGTGACCAGGCTGTGTGCTGATCTGTCAGTTATCATTCATTATCCGGTTTCAGACTCAGCCAGGAACAAGGTATTGGCTGCAAGTGGTAATGATGCCTTGGTTTAACAGGCTCTGGTCAAACAAGCGGCCGGACATTGTTTTATAGGCACTTTTAATGGCTGCTTGTCGTGCACACTTTTGCAGAGAGACTACATTCACACACACACACACACACACAGCCTGTCGCCTTACAAGTGGCTGTGAGAAAGACGATGAGGATTCTCTGTGGTTGTTTTTCATATGAGTTGAAGAAAATCCGTCTTCTCAGGAAACCTCATGCACAATTGTTCAGTATGCTCACAGAGCACAAGGTAACATAGACACTGACACATTTTATAAAAAATAAGACAAAGACACATTGATAAGAACGAGTTTAGACATGGACAACATTTTCTGAAAAGATGACACTCCAAACTATTCAATTCAATTTATATAACCCAATATCACAAATTCAGAATTTGCCTCAGAGGCCTTTACAATCTGCACACATCAGGAAAAACACCCAAGAAATTAAAAAATAAATAACTAACGCGTAGGTATCGCTTTTCCAGGATGGAAAGAAGAATAGATGTCATGCGTACAGAAGGAAAAATTACAGAGTTAAATAAACACATTCAATGAGTATGAAAAGAGTCTATGAATGATTAGTAGGAGGCATCAGACCCAGCCACGTCCAATGAACCCTGAGAGACGTGAAGTCTCAAAGACTCCGGGGAGGAAGCAGAGTTCTTAATGTGCAATGGAGAGAGAGAGAAGAGGAGAGAGGTGCTCAGTGTATCCTAGACGTCCATAAGGAGAGAGGACTCAGTGTATCCTAAACGTCCATAAGGAGAGAGGAGCTCAGTGTATCCTAAACGTCCATAAGGAGAGAGGAGAGAGGAGCTCAGTGTATCCTAAGCATCCATAAGGAGAGAGGAGAGAGGTGCTCAGTGTATCCTAAACGTCCATAAGGAGAGAGGAGAGATGTGCTTAGTGTATCCTAAGTGTCCATAAGGAGAGAGGAGAGAGGTGCTCAGTGTATCCTAAACGTCCATAAGGAGAGGAGTGGAGAGAGGTGCTCAGTGTATCCTAAGCGTCCATAAGGAGAGAGGAGAGGAGAGAGGTGCTCAGTGTATCCTAAGCGTCCATAAGGAGAGAGGAGAGAGGTGCTCAGTGTATCCTAAGCATCCATAAGGAGAGATGCTCAGTGTATCCTAAGCGTCCATAAGGAGAGAGGAGAGGAGAGAGGTGCTCAGTGTATCCTAAGCATCCATAAGGAGAGAGAAGAGGAGAGAGGTGCTCAGTGTATCCTAAGCGTCCATAAGGAGAGAGGAGAGGAGAGAGGTGCTCAGTGTATCCTAAGCGTCCATAAGGAGAGAGAAGAGGAGAGAGGTGCTCAGTGTATCCTAGACGTCCATAAGGAGATAGGAGAGGAGAGGGCTCAGTGTATCCTAAACGTCCATAAGGAGAGAGGAGCTCAGTGTATCCTAAGCGTCCATAAGGAGAGAGGAGAGGAGAGAGGTGCTCAGTGTATCCTAAGCGTCCATAAGGAGAGAGAGAGAGAGAGGTGCTCAGTGTATCCTAAGCGTCCATAAGGAGAGAGGAGAGGAGAGGTGCTCAGTGTATCCTAAGCATCCATAAGGAGAGAGAAGAGGAGAGAGGTGCTCAGTGTATCCTAAGCGTCCATAAGGAGAGAGGAGAGGAGAGAGGTGCTCAGTGTATCCTAAGCGTCCATAAGGAGAGAGGAGAGGAGAGGTGCTCAGTGTATCCTAGACGTCCATAAGGAGAGAGGAGAGGGGTGCTCAGTGTATCCTAAACGTCCATAAGGAGAGGAGCTCAGTGTATCCTAAGCGTCCATAAGGAGAGAGGAGAGGAGAGAGGTGCTCAGTGTATCCTAAGCGTCCATAAGGAGAGAGGAGAGGAGAGGTGCTCAGTGTATCCTAAGCGTCCATAAGGAGAGAGGAGAGGAGAGGTGCTCAGTGTATCCTAAGCATCCATAAGGAGAGAGAAGAGGAGAGAGGTGCTCAGTGTATCCTAAGCGTCCATAAGGAGAGAGGAGAGGAGAGAGGTGCTCAGTGTATCCTAAGCGTCCATAAGGAGAGAGGAGAGGAGAGGTGCTCAGTGTATCCTAAGCGTCCATAAGGAGAGAGGAGCTCAGTGTATCCTAAGCGTCCATAAGGAGAGAGAAGAGGAGAGAGGTGCTCAGTGTATCCTAGACGTCCATAAGGAGATAGGAGAGGAGAGGGCTCAGTGTATCCTAAACGTCCATAAGGAGAGAGGAGAGAGGAGCTCAGTGTATCCTAAGCGTCCATAAGGAGAGAGGAGAGGAGAGAGGTGCTCAGTGTATCCTAAGCATCCATAAGGAGAGAGGAGAGGAGAGGTGCTCAGTGTATCCTAAGCGTCCATAAGGAGAGAGGAGAGGAGAGAGGTGCTCAGTGTATCCTAAGCATCCATAAGGAGAGATGCTCAGTGTATCCTAATCGTCCATAAGGAGAGAGGAGAGGAGAGAGGTGCTCAGTGTATCCTAAGCATCCATAAGGAGAGAGAAGAGGAGAGAGGTGCTCAGTGTATCCTAAGCGTCCATAAGGAGAGAGGAGAGGAGAGAGGTGCTCAGTGTATCCTAAGCGTCCATAAGGAGAGAGGAGAGGAGAGAGGTGCTCAGTGTATCCTAAGCGTCCATAAGGAGAGAGAAGAGGAGAGAGGTGCTCAGTGTATCCTAGACGTCCATAAGGAGATCGGAGAGGAGAGGGCTCAGTGTATCCTAAATGTCCATAAGGAGAGAGGAGAGAGGAGCTCAGTGTATCCTAAGCGTCCATAAGGAGAGAGGAGAGGAGAGAGGTGCTCAGTGTATCCTAAGCGTCCATAAGGAGAGAGGAGAGAGGAGCTCAGTGTATCCTAACGTCCCCCTCAGCCTCTCAGCCTCTAGCAGCATCTCTAGGTCTCTCCAGGTGAACCTGGTTCAGGTCTCACTATCAGACCATCAAGAGGAAAGTCTTCAGTCTCCATGAGGGGACTGGGTCTGCCTCCAGGACTGAAACTGGAAGCTGTTAAAATAGGAGCTTTTTCAGTGGCTAATGAAAAATAATATTACAATAATATTCCGGTTAGCATGCAGCCGCCGTACATACCCATGACGTAGGGCTAAACCTTTTCAAATAATGTCCCGTCCCCTTCTTTCCTACCTGCGGTCCTGTTTCTCCTGTGGTGTGCCTTTTGTTGTCAACGTTCTGCAAGTTTTGCAAAGGTTCTTCAACCTATTCTGTGGCAGCTGTGGAGGTGTGTGGGGGAGTGGCAAATAGGTCTATTTGGCCCCAGATGTGGGGTGTCTGTTTGATTTAGCCCTCGGCTATAGAAGCTGGAGGGCCACGGAGAGAGTGGGAAGAGCAGAGCAGAGGCACCGTCTTCATTAAATAAAGTATCTTCCCAAATAGAGCCTCGGTGTTGACTAATCCTTTGGGAGGGGGGGCATGAAACCTGCCAGATATTCCTTTTATGTCTTTGCATAGCAACAGACTGGTTCCTTTCTACAACGATGGTCTCATGAGTGGATGTAGTCACCGTGATATCACACATTGCTTTGGAAGCCTGAAGTTTTGCATTTTGGCCATTGTTTTATGAACTCAGAAGTGATGCACAAGCTCAAGCACTATGGCAGGTAGATTTGACTGTAATTAGTGAAAAGATACTTTAACATGACATTTTATGTAGCTGATGCTTTTATCCAAAGTGACTCACAGTAACACCGTAGTCACAGCTACAGGAGCAATTTAGTGTTTCAGTCCCTTTCCCAACGTGGGCTATATAAGGATCGAATCGCCGATCCTCTGATTGAAGGAAACAACTCTGCTAACCACTGTCCCACAGTCGACCCAGGTACTTTTACATTACATGTCATTTAGCAGACGCTTTTATCCAAAGCGACTTACAATTAGTGCATCAACCATGAGTACAAACTCTGAACAAGAATCAAGAAAGTAGCATTTCTTCAAGAAAGCCAAACTACAAAAATACCATAAGTAATACCATAAATTAGACCAATACCATAAGTAATACCATAGGTAATACCATCAATTATACCAATACCATAAGTTATACCAATACCATATGTAATACCATAGGTAAGAGCCATTTCATTGCCACTGAAGTGCTAATCTGTGTTTTAATCCAGATATAGTTGGAAAAGATGTGTTTTTAGTTTCCAGCGGAAGATGAAGAGACTTCCTGCTGTCCTGATGTCAGTGGGGAGCTCGTTCCACCAATGAGGAGCCAGGACAGCAAACAGTCTGGATTTTGTCGAGTGATTACCTCGAAGTGACGGAGTCACAAGTCGATTGGTTGTTGCCGAGCGGAATGAGCGGGCCGGGGTGTAAGGCTGGACCATGTCCCGGATGTAGACTGGACCCGATCCATTCACAGCTCGGTACACAATAACCAACGTTTTGAAGCGGATGCGAGCAGCCACCGGTAATCGGTGAAGAGAGTGGAGGAGCGGAGTGGCGTGGATGAATTTAGGGAGGCTGAAGACCAGTCGAGCTGCTGCAGAGGTCGGATGGCCTTAGCGGGCAGACCAGCCAGGAGGGAGTTACAGTAATCTAGGTGTGAAATGACCAGAACCTTTGCTGCCTTCTGAGTAAGAAGAGGATGTATTCTCCTGATGTTGTTGTAACCTGTGGCTCAATTTCAAGATTTTTAACCAAAGTCTAATGTTGTCCCCAGGTTCGGCTATGGAGCTCAATTCGTGTGGGAAAAACACAAAATCAAATTCACTTAAAAGTAATCAAGGTACACTCGCGCTGCACTCACCGCTGTCTGCACCCAATCGAAAGAGGAAGTGGCCACCCTTGACCAGGATATTTATTAGGAGTCGGGTCCTGGATTGGCCAATTAAAATATTTTCCTCCCTGAGCCAATCAGTGGGTTACATTGTGCAGCATGTACCTACGGGAACGTGTTGTCGCAGTTATGTTTGCCGTCAGGGAGGGTTGACTGTCTCGTGTCACCCCGAGGTTCCTGGCAGTCGGGGTAGGGGCCAACACAGTTGCTGAAGATGATAGGCAGGTCGTTGATGGGAGAGCCTTTCCTTGGAAGGAAAAGTAGCTATGTTTTTTCAGGGTTGATTTTCAGGTGGTGCACAGACATCCACTGAGAGATGTCAGTCAGAGAGGCAGAGATTTGACAAATGACAGAGCAGAGGGAATTAGTGTAGAGAGAGAAGAGGAGGGGACCCAAGACGGAGCCTTGAGGGACCCCAAGGAAGGAAAAACTCATTCTCCCGTTTCTCTCCCTCATTTCACACACGGCTTTGCAGTCATATAAATGCGGGTGAAAAAGGTCATTCATTAAGACTTTTTAAAAGTACAGACAAATATCAAATATCAAGAATAAACAGAGAAAAAGCACTTAACGTCATCATGTCAACCACACTGCTGGCTTCATAATGATAACCTTCATAGCTCAGATCTCCATGGCTTCACTCACATCTGCTGTTTTTTATTATTTTTATCATCAGTTGTGTAATATTGGACCGTCTGATTGTCATTGAACGCACCAGTCATTTCGCACTGCACAGCACTCGTTACTGGGCATAAAGGGATACGCGTAGAAGTCAGCGGGTCAAGCTAAGCGACAGTTAAATGTTTTACTTTTCGGACTTCTGTAATAATTTAATGTCTCACTGCTACCTCCTGTTATTGAATATGCACACTTAATTGAGCGCGTCATAACTAAACAATAGATACCGTCAGTTAACCAGTGACATCACATTGGTAACGTTCTCTTTCGCGTTAGCTAGGCCGTATCGGCTAACGTTAGCTAGCCTTAACGCTGACGTCCCTCTGGACTGCGCCGTGTCCACGCGTCAGTAACTCGCCTTCACGCACGACCGTCGGCTGAAGTCACTACGTTCGTTAATCAACCCAATTAAACTAACGTTCGTTAACTACAGAAACAAGAAAGTCAACACGTGTTTATATTTCACTTTGCAGTGGAACATTTCGACAAGATGAATCGCTTCGACACAGATGCCCGCGAGGAGACACGCGAAGAGGCCCGTCCCGTCCTGGCATCCGTGACCACCCCAACCGTGTTCTACCCCGACGTGGTGGAGGCTGCCGCGACAGGGATTATGAATATGGAGTAGTTCAGTCGACCATGCTCACTAGTCGCCCTTGGTGGATTCAGGATAGAAATTAACTACAAGAATAATCATGCAATGAATAGTCTTCCTTCCTGAACTAAAAAGAGCATAATTAGTCCTGAACAACTTTGTGTTCCATTTGATAGATTTCTCCAACTAACATAGTTTTGGATTGGATGACATTTTCTTGCAAGTTTATTTCAAATAAATTGGTTCTTTAATTAAGTTGTCTACTTAACTTAATGTTATTCAAACTTTAATTTGAAAGAGTGCACCTGTTTGATTGACCCATTGAATAATGAAGATAGAAGAAGTTCTTTTGACAGAAAAACAAAGCTACCTTCAAAGACAAGGTTTTGTGAAATTAACTTCAATGGAACTTGAACAAAGACCTTAAATTAAAGA
Organism: Pseudoliparis swirei; assembly: GCF_029220125.1. NCBI lineage: Eukaryota > Metazoa > Chordata > Actinopteri > Perciformes > Liparidae > Pseudoliparis > Pseudoliparis swirei. The sequence continues at coordinate 25,898,237 of NC_079393.1, forward strand.
CTTATTTTGACCAGCTGCAACAGTGATGATAGAGAGTTTAACAATACCAGAGTTGGTCTCACCTTACGTGTCTGTGTGCGAGTCATCATGGGAAAATGTGGTCCTGGAGTGATCTACTGTATTTGGAGTAACGCAAACCACAAAGTGAAAGTAAATCAGTGAAAGGTGGGAGAATAAGAGTTTGGGCATGGACGAACACAGAGGTCGACACTCACCCAATGGATGCACGCACAAACAGATGAAACATTGCATGCTTTTCTTAGTGGAGATTATAACCAGTTAAGTCTAATGTAGGCATAAGAAGCCTCGATGACCACCGACGTTAATCACGGAGTTACACAAGGTTCTGTGCTTGGAACAATTTGATTTACCCTATTTATGTAACAGGTTTGGACTGTCACACGTAAGTATCTCCCTCCCAAGCACTAAAGGATGCGCAATCACAGAGTTTGTATTTGGGAATATACTTTATTTCAGCAGACTGTGCCTCTGCTCTGCCCACCCCTCCCTCCATCTCCCCTCCAGTTTACATAGCTGAAGGACAATTAGCCAGATCCCCCACATCTGGGGCCAATTAGGTCTCTTCCCGGCACCTGCTCTCCTGAAGGTTTCTTTCCTTTTCTCCCAGTGAAAATATTTGTTCTATTTCTTGGGGAGTTTTTTCTGATCCGATGTGAGGTCCTGGGACAGGGTATGTATATAATGTACAGATTGCATAGCGGGACAAATTAGTAATTTGCGATATTGGGCTAAATATATGAAACTGAATTGAAGTTTACTGATCTAAATTGACAAAACCTACCTAAGTTTGTCCGAGATAAAGTTTGACTGCAATAACAATATCCCTGCCCAACATTTTTACATCAAACACTTAAATTCCTGCATTCAAATGTATACATATAACAACGGCGATGCACAGTGTCGTCTAATGCTTTGATAGTTGACTCTAGTTCTGTGAAACCTCTGGCAGTAGGTTACATCACGAGTCTTTACTTTTCACACTAACACCATAATGCTGCATATTACACTTCAGGATTAAATATTTGGTTTTGGACCCCCACATTTTTTTAAAAACTTTTTTTACTTATCACTGAGTCATGCATGGAGGTTCAAGCTATGTACTGTACGAAAACCCCATGGGTTTCTAAACTACAGTTTTGAAGTCTCGAGTTCGACATTTTGGCAATTGCCAATCTTGGATTTTTCTAACCACTGAACATAATATAAACACTTAAAATGAACTTGTCCCTTTTCAACTCTTTGGATCGATCGCTTAAGTTTCTCAGCTAAGTACACTGCGCATTATGACTCCAATAAAGACAATTATGCGCATTGTCATAAACTGAGCTGTTATAGAGGAAAAAATGCACTATGATAGAATGGTCTTCTCCAGTTAAGGGAGCTGCAAGATACTTCGGTCATATCGAAGCCTCCATCTGCTCTCTTTCGTGTTCATACGCATTTGTCTCTTTATCTGCGTCACACACATGGCCACACATATCACCACGCATATCCATTTCAGTTAACTGAGTTATTTTGGTTCTGCTTTTTTTGTTAAGGGGGGTGCGGGGGCACTCTCCTGCCCATTAAGTGTAAAAGGCACTGGTCTGAATGCATGTAATCCCTCATTAAGTGTTTGTGTGCGTGTCTCCGCCTAAACCTGATTCTCCATGTCTGAATACCTGTCAGTCAGTTCAAATGTAGAATACATTAAGAAACTGTAAAAAATCAATTACCTGTCAAATGTATTTGGTAAACAGAGAGACATTCTCAGTCACAAAGGATTTTAAACCTGACGTGCCAGATGGTTTACAAAGAACCATCAGAGAAGCCATCATTGGAAACCGTTTGGAAGGGCAGGTACTTTTAAACATGGCAGGTGAAAACTCTCTTACTGACACCCGTCAGAAGAGGCGATACGATGCCTCCTGCCTCCGTAATTTGTGATGTTGAGCTATAGAAAATAAACTGAATTGAACAGAAGTGACTGTGCTGTGTGGATTCTGTTGTTTTGTGGTTGCAGAGTTGTGTCAGTGACCTTATTCTTAATTCTATCAGCTTTGGTGATTTGTGTGTCGTTTCCTTTGGCTTGCATCATGACACTGGCAACTTATGTGATTCTAGCGTAGCTTCACACCTTCAACCTGAACAGAAGTCCAATCAGCCAGAGGAAGTGAAAACGCCTGTGAGGGTGTGATTGGCCTTACTGATCTTCAGACTACTCCCGTTCTACACTTCACTCCTCAACCTAACTGTTGTGTAGAACATGCAGGAAATGTTCCGGTCTTTGACAGCACTATTCTCCTAAATTCATAGCACACATTTTAAATCTTGTGATTTCATGCGACCTGCATATCTGACGGTCTACATTTTGCAGGTTGCTACACAATTAAGCACCGTTTCCTCAGGGTTTGGGCTAAGCCAGGTGATCCAATCATGTTCTTTGAGCTTTATCGTTGACCAATGTGTCAGGGGCCTATAAGGGAACTGGTAACGGTAGGCTGACCAGACGTCCTCTTTTCCCCAGACATGTCCTCTTTTTGAGACCTAAAAAATGCGTCCGGCAGGGATTCCAAAAACGTCCGGGATTTTGCTTCGTCGGATATTTGTGTTTCTCTGGGTCTTTCACAAACTAGTATTTACCCCTTACAAGTTTTGGAAATGGTATATCCCTTACGTTCCACCTTCTTGCACGAGCTCTGACGGTATAGAGAACAGTCATTGGTCGACCGATCTCAGTGTTGCCAGATAATTATCCTCCAAATACGACCATTTTGAGCCTTTGGTACGATACTTCACCATTTCCAATCTGGCAACACTGAGTACCTTGCCGCCTCCACTAGTTGCATTGTTGTTTGTGCGCCATGCTATACACTACTACCAGCGCCGCCGTTCCCATAACGCACTACGCGCTGTCCGTAGGGCACCAAGTCCTGAGGGGGCACCACAAAATAGGCACACAAAAAATCCTCATAGTTATAATAATTATAATGCCGATATTATTATTAGGCACCCTTTAGGCATGTATATCACAAAACAGGCAGAACAAGAGAGATGTTTAATCGCTCAGCACCCCCCCCCCCCCCCGTCCCCCCGTCCCCCCGTCGACGCTGTGGGTCCCTTTCCTATCTCAGGGGGGGGCATCATGCAGGAGTTATGCTTAGGGCACACTGACTACTACTACTACTACTATTCACTCCAATACTTTCTGCCTGGCATGAGTCAATATTGCTTTTGTCTTATCAACAGCAACTTCACAATAGTTGTGTTATCAAAATCGAGCGGTTTGTGAAATGTCTTTCCCAAAATGGCCAACATCTCAAAACTCTTCTTTACGGAAACCCATAAGGCAGAGTGGTTTCTCAATACAGGACTGGCCAGTGATTCTGCTGTGAAATGAAAAGCAACATCAAGGACATTGATACTAAATGGTTATTCATACCGAACCACCAACTTGTGATTAATGGGGTAACTTGTCCACCTTCACAGAGGGTAGGAGGGAGTAGAGGTGGACGAGGCCTACAGCCAACTTTCAGCCAGGAGAACGCTGTTCCAAGTTTATTTGAACTGAAATTAGGATATTTTTCTCAAACCGAAGTCGTGTAGTTGCCTAAACTAAATAAGTTGTTTCCGGTGAAAACAGAAGTTCATTTTGAAAAGACTAAATGAATGTAATGAGCAGAAATTGACACGTGGCCGTCTTTCGTAGGAAAACGCCCCAAAAAAGTAGGAGTAACTTAAAGTTTCATTCAGAACTAAATAAAATAAATAAATCATTTATTTGGGAGGAAAACAAGCATTTAAAGAACAATATATAATTGGACTCCATGTGGCCCTCTCAGCTCGAGCTACTGAAGAACACACATACACACACACACACACACTCACACGACAGTAAGCCCTGACTGTCTCCATCATTAAATATAACCTTGTCGAACATAACATTGGGTATCCAAGTTTTCTATCCCAGCGGTCCCCAAACTGGTTTCGTGTCAGACAATATTTTCATGGACCAGCTTTCACAGTGTGGGCGATAAATATGATGTAATAAAATTATACCACCGACATTAATTCAATTCAATTCCGTTTATTTGTATAGCTTTACAATCTGTACACATGGACATCTCTGTCCCAAAACCTCACATCGGATCAGGAAAAACTCCCAAACAACCCTTCACAGGGAAAAAAAGGGGAAGAAACCTTCAGGAGAGCAACAGAGGAGGATCCCTCTCCAGGATGGACAGAACAATAGATGTAATGTGACCAAAAGGAATCATTATACACAAATTAAAACACAGTCACAACCAGTGTTGGGCAAGTTACTGAAAATTAGTAATTAGTTATAGTTACTAGTTACTTCTTTTAAAAGTATTTGAATTACTTTACTAGTTACTGTATATCAAAAGTAATTAGTTACTCGGGAAAGTAACTTTTATGCATAAAAATACAACTCACATTACGTCGAATTAGTGGGAGTCCTGAGCTTGTTTATCTGTAACGAGCCGGTCCCATCTCGGGGGGATGTGAGACAACGACACCCGACGTGTGCTTGTTACGTCCCGTCTGCTCTGTAACTTAATTCTGGTCGCTGTCTTTGCAGAAAACCCCGCTTCACAAAGATGACGTTGGAAATGGAAGCAATGTTTCTCGACACAAAGTACCTGCGTGAGTGCACGAATGTACAGGGTACCCCAAACTTACCTACTGTCCTCAATCTCCCACCACAAACCTGCACACCTCGCAGTGTCAGTTTCAACAAACAAAAAACACTCCTGAACCCTTCAGGCCACCTCCTTTTAAAATGGGGTCCACTCAGCCGATTGGCCAGCTTGCCTCCTGGAACCCAGGCGCAGCCGGATTGGCCTGTGCAGATGGTAATTGATGGCACCATAAGGAAAAACAAGGAGAGGGGAGAATACAATTGCCTTGTTGTCAATATCAGTGGACTTATTGCGTGATGCATTAATCCTCTCCAACAGTTGTGTCTCAATGTCCTCTGCGATAGGCTATGCTCAATTTGCCTAGTGACGGTGCTCACCGAAAGAGGAACGTGTGCTATATCTTTAACCACAGTCTCTTCCAGGAGTTCAGGGCATATGTCATTTAACGGCGGGCAGGATCAATACTTCACCAATGGTAAACAGTTTATTCGCCTTCGCAATACGCCGAGCCATCAAGGACGATGCTCTCAGTGCACTCGCATTTGTTGACGTGGTGGTGGCCATCAATAATTGCGTCTGGCCTTCATATTTTTCAAAGCAGGGTGCTTGGTCTCCGCGTGGCGAAGCAGTTTCCCAAAACGTCATTGCCTCGTTTGCTAGCTTGTTGCCACAAATTACGCAGAGCGGGTTCGGGGTGTGATAAACCTGTACTTTAAGTATGACTCCTGATACTGTCTGTTAAATGCAGCTTTCTTTTTTTGGTATATCGTAGGCTTTTCTTCTTCTTCTGTCTCCTTATTGGGCCTTTTACCCATGGCAAAGAAGCTCTCCAAAGACTTTTTTTTTTTTTTTGGACTAATTTTCTCTAGCTTGTGATTTTGCTATGGCTTGTTAGTTCGCTAGCTTTTGTCAAGAGGTTACGTATACGTGACCTCTTGACAGAGAGAGTCTGTACAAAGGCAGAGCTCAGTCCCTGACAGCTCATGTCTATTTCTAAATGATTACATTTGAATGAACTTTCTTATTTGCTGCATTTTCTGCAATCTGCGTTCTCTAAGATTCAATTTGTGAATGCCACCATACAGCTATCATCCTCCATCATTTTTGCTGCTACTGCTGCTCTTGTTTCTGCACTGAAAAAGCAGAATATATGTCCTTCAAGACAAATGCTGTGAGCAGATTATTTATGAAAAGGTTAATAAGAGCAACATGTTTAGAAAATATCTTTTTTAAATATCTACATTATCTGAAAAAAACACGGATTGTGGTTGCGTTTGTTTGTCCTTCAAAACCAGATACATACAATTATTGTTAAAAGAGGCCTAACAAAAGAACACTTAAGCCTGAGATCAAAAAGAGAAAAAGTGTTCATTAATACGCCTCCCTGAGTGGGCTGTAGTGAAGCGCCCGGGGAGCAAGAGTCTTGCTCAAGGACACTTCGACATGCAACTATAGGGAGAGCGAGGATCGAACCGGGTACCCTGGTTACGGGACGACCACTCTGCCCCATGACCTTCAGCCGACCCCCCACCCTTCAGAAAAGAGGAGCTTGATAGCTAAATGTAGGACTCTAGGAACCACAAGTAGCCCCACATTTAGTGAGCGCATCTCTCTAGTGGGGCAATATGGTACTACAAGCTCCTTAAGATATGATGGTGCATCACCAATCAAGGCTTTGTAGGTGAGGAGAAGAATTTTAAATGTGGTTCTTGATTTTACGGGGAGCCAGTGCAGAGCAGCTAGTGCAGCAGTGATGTGATCTCTTTTCTTAGTTTTAGTGAGAATACGAGCTGCAGCATTCTGGATCAACTGGAGGGACCTAAGAGACTTATTAGAGCAGCCTGATAATAAGGAGTTGTAGTAATCCAGTCTCGAAGTAACAAATGCACTAAATCTTTTTTCTGCATCGCTTTGAGGAAAGATCAGCAGGATGTTGGTGATACAGAGCAGTTCTTGAGAATTGTTTTACGTGGGAGTTAAAGGACAAGTCTTGATCGGAGATAACTTCGAGATTCTTTACGGTGGTGTTGGATGCCAGGGAAATGCCATTTACAGTAACTATCTCATTAGAAAGCTTTGATTACATGGCCTGTTAGCTCTCTGGTTGTATAAACTCAAAAGTCATTAGGTAATGGTCTGATAAAATAGGGTTTTATGGAAAGACTATTCAATGTTCACAATTTGTCAATGCCACATGCAAGAACAAGGTCAAGGGTGTGGCCGAAGCAGTGAGTGGGTTTCTGTCCTCTGCCAATCGAATCTTATAATGAGATACGTGCAGCACTAAGGCAATCATTATCAACATCTACATGAGTATTAAAATCTCCTACAATAATAACCTTATCAGTTTTAAGGACTAAACTCAATTGAAACTCAGAAATTTCAGATAGAAATCAGAATCTGCGATGGGTGGAAGAGCAGCGTGGGGGACGCAGAGTTCGAGATCCCCCCCCCCCCCCCCCCGCTGTTGGAAGGCAAGGGGCGGCGACTTCAGAGTTGTTGGATGATGGATGCCGGTAGCCGTGTGAATCGTGGATGGCTGAAAGCAGCCGAGGATATTGGCGACGAAGCGTGGCATGAGAAGGTGTGACTTGGAGGAGTTGGTTCATTTAGGCTGACAAATTCTTCATGACACAGCCAGGTTTCAGTAAGACAAAATAAATCAATAAGATATTGATGTCTGATATACAATAATTGACTAATACACCTTTAGAAGACAGATCTGATAATTAGGAGACCACATATAATTATCATATTGCTGTCAGGATCCCCGTCTGACCCATTGTGTGTTTACCTCGGTTTGTCATGATCCAGAGTTTTTGTGTCTTATTGTGAAGTCCCTGACTCTCGTGTCCTCTGTTTCCCTGCAGTTCCTGTCCCTGTGATTGTCTGCCCTGTTCCTGATTGTTTCCTCCTGTGTGATTGCAGGCCCCGCCCTCATTGCTTCCACCTGTGCCTCATTCCCCTGTGTATTTATTCTGCGTCAACCCCTGGTTCTGCGTCAGTTCGTCTCTAAATGTTTGCTGAGTGAACACCTTGGTCTTTTGAATCCCACTACCTCGTTTCGAAGTCTGCTTTTGAGTCCTACTCCCCGTTGCTCCCAGCCATTTCTTAACACTGTTCTCCAAGTTTCCCCTGTTTTGTTTTTGCCATATGCTCGTTTTGTGTTCTTGGTCCTACCTCCAGACTCTGCCCATGGCTACATCCGAGCGGTGCACAGCTGCTACTCATCACCAGCTGTATATCAACCCTGGGCCTGCAAGCCCGGTTGTCAGTCTGTTACATCTTCTGCCCCGGTAGACTCCGCTGTTGCGGTTACTAACTCTCTCTCCTCGTCTGTAGAGTACCAGTTTTGTTCTGCCTGCCTCTGATGTCAAACCACAGGATTACACCGTAATCTGCTATGCCTGCCTCCGACGACGAGCCACGGGACTCACGTCGTGATCTGCTTGCCTCTGTGTCTGACCTCGGGCTCCACATCTCCTTAACGTTCCAACATCAATTCCATTATCTGATTCTGTCTCCTGTGGTCTGCTATTAGGTCCTAACCTTGTGCTCGCTTGAAGAAAAAGACTGGGCAACATCCAGAGACCACCGGAAAAGCTACACTGGCTGGACACGGCACGCTGCTGGCGGAACATCGGCAGATGATCAAAGACATGGCTGAAATGCAGATGTTCCTGGCCGCTGAGGTGTCTCAGATCGGCTGCATAGTGCAGGACCTGGCTCGACAAGCCCGTCATCTGCCTGCTCCAGCGCCTGCACCTCTCTCCAGATCCCACCCGGCAATTCCGGGAGTCTCCGGATTCCTACGACGGTACGCGAGGGAGGTGTCAGGGATTCTTGTTCCAATGCCGGCAGGTGTTCCAGCCCCAGACCTATGCCATGGACCATTCCAAGGTTTCGTACGTGGTTGGGTTACTATGGGGAAGAGCTTTGGACTGTGCCACGACCGGCCCAATTCCATGGATAACGTGACCTTTGTGGAGGATGTGCGGAGGGTATCTCCCGGTGGACTCGGAGAATGCAGCTCACCACTTTCTCCGCCGACCACAGGGCAAAGCAAGTGTAGCGGAACACTCAGTGGATTTCCACATTCTCACCACCGAGTCCAGATGGGGAGAGACGGCGATGAGGGGCATATTTCTAAACAGACTGTCGGAAGCCATGAAGGATAAACTGAGCTCCAATAAGCCCGCTTCATTGGAGTAGCTGATAAGACTCGCGATCGGGCTGGATAATTTAATATTGGACGTCACGTCATCTTCTTCCAGCTTCCGCCCACTTGTCCCCGAGTCAGCCTATCAGGGCGAGCGCATAGGTCCTCGTTCTCCAAGGCCGCTCCCACCTCTGAGATGGAGCCTATGCAGCTCGGCCGCGCTCGTCTCTCGTCACAGGAGAAGGAAAGGCGGTTGGAAGCCGGTGAGTGCCTGGGACATTCGGTTTCCTCCTGCCCAGTTCGCCCAAATAGGGGTGCTCGCCAGTAGTGGTTGGAATACTGGTGAGCAAACCTTAGCTCTCTCTTGCTCTCGAAGGCCTGCTAGTGGTCAATGCCCTAGATCAAATATTGAGACACTTCAGTGTGGAGTTCCTCAGGGAAGCTGCCTTGGCCCCCTTCTCTATTCTATTTTTGTAAATGACATGCCATGTATTAAATGCAGGAATGGGGATTTATGTGGATGACACGACTATCTATGTATCGGCAGAGGGCATTGAACATGTTAATGAGGTGCTTCAACTAGAGTTAAAGCTGGTTTCTGAATGGATCATGGAAAATAAGCTGAAGTTGGAATATCTTCAAAACTTAATGCATGGTAATAGGTTATAAATATGCTCTCATGACAGATACGAAATTAAGTCTCTCTTTAAAGGGTGCTACTATGGAACCGGTTAAAGAAGTCAAACTGTTGGGTGCCACTATTGATGAAACACTGTCATGGTCCACTCAGATTAATAATACAGTGGTGAGAATGATTAATGGTATCTATGCCATGAGGAGTGCTTATCTGCTAACTAATACAACAATTAGACTACTCATACAATCTCTAGTTCTGTCAAATCTGGACTATTGTCCTGTTATCTGGTCTAGTGCATCAAAGCAAGAACTCAGTACACTTCAGCTTGCTCAGAACAGAGCGGCAAGACTAGCACTTCACTGCTGTTGGGAGTAGTGTGGATGAAAGACTGGCATGTAGCCTTATTCTGTTTTTAAATGTGTATTCCTCACAGAAGCCTGTCAGTTTGTCTTTACAGCTATCGCCTGCAAATGAGAGACATGGTTATAATACTAGACAGGTACTAACTGGTCACTTTACTTTTCCTCTACCCAGAACCAATGCACTTAAGAAAACTAATGTACAGAGCCATTGTATACTGGAATGTGCTCCCCTCATATGTGACTAACAAGAAATATATGTGATTTCAAAAGTAAACTTAAGGCAGCAATTATCAGAAAGGAAATTCTAGTAGATTAGGTTATTATTTTAGGTATCTTTTTATTATTTTACTTTTAATGTAAATGTTTTCTAAGTGTTTTTGTGATAATTGATTCTGCATTTCTGATTTGTGTTTTGCCTGGACCCCAGGAAGAATAGTCTTCACTACGGTGTAGACGAATGGGGATCCTTAATAAACATAAACAAACATGGCATTTTCCTGGCTAGGGTAACCCACCGAACTCTGCCGCGTCAGCTCATCCTGTCTGGGAACTTAAGTTCTATGTTTTTTCTACTCCCCCTAAAAGTTCTAGTTCTGGGCCACACATTGTTACCTACCACGACATCAGGAAGGTGTTTAGCAAGACTCAGGTTCTCTCCTTGCCTCCTCACTGTCCCTACGACTGCGCTATTGACCTCCACCCTGGCGCGTCGTTCCTTTCAGGGAACGGTGCCTGGATGGGTAAGTGGCCTCAGCTGTGTTCAATTGGGGTTTTGTTTGTCTCCCATATGTGAGCAGGAGTAGCTGGTCACAGGCATTAGAAGACCCGACCGGTTGCGAAAACAATGAAAATAACATCCTTACACTGCCAAGCTTCCTTGTGTTGCCCTCGTTTGTGCCTGCCCGACACTCACACCTGCTACAATATTGATGATGCTTTAGAACAGTGGTCACCAACCTTTTGGAGCCCAAGATCCCTGACCTCCACCTTCGTGACAGGTAAGATCTACCTATTGAGAGGAAACGACTGTCCAGACTGGACTTACAACTTGAGGCTTTATATTTGACGGAATTCTAATTGAATGAAATCAAAACACTTTGGTCCAGCTTTCAAATTGATGAGACCAGGAACACAAAATGAAGTGCAATAGGAAAAGTATATTATTTGTTAACGCACACAATATGAACAAGAAAAAACATATTTCCGATGAGCAGCTGAATGAACTACCAATATAAATGTTTATTAACTGACGTTACAACACAGCACTGACAACAGTCAGTCAGTGCAACTCATGTAAGTTCAGCTCTGTGTCATCACAAGGCCATCAAATCATGTGACTCAATTCAGTGTGATGGCTGTCACTGAACACTGTCTGTGAGCTTGTAGTTGGTTCATAAGCACAGACAGCCAGTCTGAGGCCGTCTGTGAGCTGTCTGTCAGTAATCCGACTTCTGGTCTTTGATTTTGTGATTTTCTCAACTTCACTGACGAGTTTTTCGGTGCAAATTTGGTATTCGTGAAAGTTCTCATCTGGGATTTGTTCTGAAGTCAGCCCGTTGGTCAATACATTCACATCACCTCGACAGACATCCTCAGATTTAAATAATTATAATAATAATAAATATATGAGAATCACCATTTGTGACTCCTGCATCTGTGCTTTTTCAAATAATAGAATAAATACAATTTCAATCACTTTCAAGTAAACCAGATTGCTCCATCAGACAAGAAAAAAAGCTCAATGTTGAGCTTTTGTTTTGAAGAGCAAACAGCAGAAATGCCGAACTCATGGAGGTAGGACCTGGCAAGTTGCCAAGAATCTCAGCCATGGCGCACGCGCAGTCGTAACTTGTTAATGCCGTAACGTAAATATGTATACGAAGGTGCAGGCATTTCAACATTTATTTATTGATGACTTAGTTTTATATCGGTGTACTTTGAACTTGTGTAATATGTGAAGTTATCAATAAAGGTCTTTCTGCATTTCCCCCTGCGCCCCACCTGTAGTACCACTGCCCCCCACTGGAGGCACTGTACTACGTTCCCCTCTTTCGGGGAGCACATCTGAGAACACGGCTGTGTAAGAGAACCCGTTTTCAGGCATTCATGAATCAGGCGGAGATCTTTTCTGACGTCGATCTTCCAGTCAGGAAGAAAACATTTCAGAAGACACTTCAGAAAATGTTCAAGGATGAGGAACAATGTGTTTCTGAATTTATTTTCATTTTATCTTGGAGAGCGACAGGGAACGTCTCGGAGATCGACCGGTCGATCGCTATCGACGGGTTGGCGACCACTGCTTTAGAATATGATGAAGTCATACAGAGGTTTCGCACCCTTGAAGTTGAAACAGATGAGAACTCAAAAGAACTATGTCACATTAAAGGAGCTTCATGGGAAATGGGTTCAGCCTAAAAGTGAATGAAATTTGAAGAAATGATTGTATTGGAATAATACCTGAGATTATTATTAACAGCAGTCTATCTATACCTTCTTGTCTCCCCATCAACTAACTATGGACTCACCAACCTCTTATAAATCCTGCATCGTGAGAGGCTCAGTGAGATAAATCTAGAGGAATTAGTGAATCAAGGTTTAAAGATGTAGATAGAAAACAGGATGTATAAAATTTTTAATGAAAATGAGAGAGAAGCAATAATTGGAGCTCGGACAATTTTAAGGAAATCTGGTACAAAAAGAAGGAAGTTAGTTCCGCGGTGGAGTGCAGTGAGGTATTAAAGAAACGGAATACGGCTTTTACGGTTTAAAAAAAACAATCTTTCAAAACTGTTAGGGTACAAGAAAATGCAAGCAGTTGTACGAAAAACTATCAGATCTATTTTTAACCCGATAGGGAAAAGCAGTTCAGTTAATCAAGTTTTGGAAATGATAAAGAAAATGAGTGGAGGAAAGCGGGAGTGAGGGTTTCCAGTATTGGAAAAAGGCAGAGTGGTGGCTAACGGTGACGAAGCAAAGGCAGAAATGTTAGCTAAAGCACTGATTGAGGTCCATAGATCTGGTAATATGTCAGAGAAGGGTTTAAATGGAAGACATAGAGCAAGGGGAGAAAAAAAATAATTGTTGGAAACAGAAGACGCAATTAATACTCTCTTTACTTTGGAAAAAATAAAAAAGGGCCATAAGTAAACCGGGTCTAACTGCTCCATAGAAAGATCAGATTTGCTACATCATGTTGAACCATCTGTCTGATTTAGCATTTGCATTATACAATTTGGCAGGAAGGAAAATTACCAGGACTTTGGAAACAAGCAGTTATAGTACCCATCAGAAAACCAGGAAAATATCCCACTAATCCATCAAACTATAGACTAACAGCATTGACATCCCACATGTGTCAAATCATGGAGCGAGTAATCACAGAAAGGCTAATATATTATTTGGAATCTTGGGTCAAAATATCAAGGTGGATTTTTTTAAAGTATGGGGAACAATAGATCCAAGTGCATGTCTAGAAGCAGAGGTGAGGAAGACACTGATCCGGTGTCAGGTCCTAGGATGGGGATGTTGTATGTGTACAGATTGTAAAGCCCTCTGAGTCAAATTTGTAAAATGTGATTCTGGGCTATACAAAATAAACTGAATTGAATAGTAGAGACCTGGGATGTACCCCATGTATATATGCCCTTTAAGCTTTAATTAACAAACAAGTACACCAAATAAAACGATATGTAATGGTAAAAGGACTTGCAGTCAGTGGCGGCTCCTGAAAAAATTCTCAGGGGGGGCAATTTTTTTGATAATGATTAACCCTCCCAAAACCACAGAACTTCAGACAGCTGTCTATGTGTAGCTTCTTCACAATGCCATCAAGTCATGTGACTCCAGTCAGTGTAACGGCTGTGACTGAACTCTGTCTGTGAGCTTGTAGTTAGTTCATAAGCAGACAGACAGTCTGATGCCGTCTGTGAGCTGTCTGTCAGTAATCCAGCTCCTGGTCTTTGATTTGGTGATTTTTTTCAACAAGATTTAAATAATTATAATAATAATAAATATGAGATTTGTGATTCCTGCATCTGTGCTTTTTCAAATAATAGAAGAAATACAATTGCAATCACTTTCAAGTAAACCAGATTGCTCCACCAGACAAGAAAAAGCTAAATGTTGAGCTTTTGTTTTGAAGGGCAACAGCAGAAAAGCCAAACTCACGGAGGGAAGACCTGGCAAGTCGCCAAGAATCTCGGCTGTCGCGCATGCGCAGGCGCAACTTGTAAATACCGTATCGTAAACATTTACATTAAGGTACAGGCATTTCAACATTTATTTATTCATGACTTAGTTTTATGTCGGTGTACTTTGACCGTGTGTAATATGTGGAGTTGTCAATAAAGGTCTTTCTGCATTTCCCCTGCGCCTCACCTGTAGTCCTACGTTCCTCTTTCAGGGAGCACAGCTGACAACACGGCTGTCAGAGAACCCGTTTACAGGCGTTCTTTAACATCAGGCGGAGATCTTTTCTGACGTCGATCTTCCAGTCAGGAAGAAAACGTTTCAGAAGACACCTCAGAAAATGTTCGAGAATGAGGAACAATGTGTTTCTGATTTTATTTTCATTTTATTTTGGAGAGCGACAGGGAACGTCTCCGAGGTCGACCGATCGACGTGTTGGCGACCGCTGGTCTAGGAGGTCCTACTTCTATTGTTGCCGATGTGTCTTCAATGTTACGCCGACCGAAAGGAGTCTCTTTCAAAGAAAGAATTGAATCGCTGCTGTTGCCCTGAGCACCTGACATCTCGACTGAATACGCCTCTGTCGAAGCTGTATGACGTACTGAGACGCTTTTACGTCGATTAATTATGACAAGACCTGGAGGCGACTCCTCCCGGAAGCCATAGAGAATGCATTGAGAGCTCTGTTTTGTGAAAAAAATGGGTTTAACATTGGAGTCAATGGGAGAGGTCTGAGGCGATTTTCATTTCGCCCAAAGTCGCCCAGAAGGGCGGGCCATTGAAGCACGACTTTAGGCTGACTGAATGACTGTTACCTGATTGGACAATGACATACAGAGGCAGAGCAGACGTCTAGTGGTAGAATGCGACTTTTTTCTTTTCTTTTTTCTTTTCCCCCGAGGCAGTGCGTCGCCCCAATCGCCCTTATGGACAAGCCGCCCCTGCTTGCAGTGGTATAGCGCCTTTCCAGTCTTCCGACTACTAAGAAGTTCTTTAACACTACATATCATAATTCATCCTCTGATGACAGGACTACCAAACAAGGTGCTTCCTACTTATCAGGACCTGCAACTAGTTTCTATTCACTTACATGTTACATGCCGTCACCAGTTGAACCAATCACTAGGTGTTAAAGGCTGGACTCACCTTTGAGAGTGAGGATTGGCTGATTTTGAGTCTAAGACTTTGTGGATTAGAGATAGCGTTCTCTTCCGACGGAAGGAGCCGGGACCTATGAAGACCACGATCGTGAGGCCTTGAAAGTTTGTTTTATACTTCCTGCCATTAAATGTTGATAACTTAATTCACGCGCGTCCGGAAGCCTGTTTTCCATCATTTGCGAAGTGCCCAGTTTCAGAACATCCTTATACTAGCCATGGTGCCTTTTACGCTCCAGGTCGATCCAGCAGTGGGGGAAAAAGTGTCACTGGAGAAGAATAGTGCAGCTTATTTGCCAAAGAGCATTGCAATCACAAATATTGATTATCTGATGACCTGCATTTGTAAGTGCCAAAGCTGGTCTAAGACTTGATAGAAAAAGGGTCTCTCTGTCTCTCCATTAACATCGGAGGGAGCCTGGGGACGCAACAACCTCAAAAACACACTGAACAGATCAACACGTCCTCATCCAGAATGTATATTCCAAGGTTGTTTACATATCTTTGATCCCCTCCCAACACCTTTCAAAACAGCCACACACACGCAACCATTTGTATCAACTCAAGGCTATTACTTGCCAGTTTACACCCACTCCATTTGCTCGACTGGTGGCACTCACTTATTTACATTACATTCTGTCGTGTTGATTGTTGTTTGTTTGTCATGTCCAAATGTTGCACCTTCCGCCAAAAAAAAAATCCTCGTTTGTGTAAACATTCCTGGCAATAAAACTGTTTCTGATTCTGATTCTGACATTACATGTCATTTGGCTGACGCTTTTATCCAAAGCGACTTACAATACTGTTACATTCATTCACCGTAGACACAGCTACAGGGAGCAACTCAGGGTTAAGTGTCTTGCTCAAGGACACATCGACTAGGGCGGGGATTGAACCTCCAACCCCCTGATTGAAAGACGGACCTGCTACCCACTCACCCAGTCTTGCATCAGTTCCCTTATTATGTCATCATAACCTTTGAAGTTGTCACTTCCCTCGTCCACATTTTGACTTTCATCGGATGAGTCATCGTTAAATGATGTGTCATAAAGTCCTCAAAGGCAGAATATTATGCAAAACCCAGATAACCTCCTCCAAAAAATGTGTGAGAAAATGAGTAATGCAATTAGACACCAATCTGTGAGCTGGATTGCTGCCTCAAGTTGCAGTTAATGTGTGTGTCTGTGTGTGCCTTCCACTTGTGCGTGCCAGCTGGGCGACATATTTGACTGCCGCCCACATGACTGTCTGTGAGCATTTATGAGCTTGATTAGCCTGAAAACTGAAATTAATAATTATGTTAAATGTCAAACTCTACGGCAGCGATAGCTGTTTTACAGCCCGGTATAAAACAAAAACACTTTTGGTCTCTCTAGTTTCCCTGTACATCACAATCAAAGGGGTTATTTTTTGTCACTGGTTACTTACATGTTAAAAAATGTAAATAAGGCTTAAAGTTCTATATCATTGAGGGCGTGGCAACTTTCAGGGACAGGTTGGTAGCATCCCAAGTCGCTAGCTGTTAGCTCTGCCCTGCTGCATCAGCTTTGAACACACACACACAAATCCTGGTACGCTCCTTCTCTGAGCTGTCATGTGTTGAACTTCTGAACCCAGCAAGAACATTTTTAAATATACACTTTTTAAGGCATGGAACTGTTTTGAATGGAAGAGACCAGAACCCACGTGCTCCCTACACTTGCTGCTTCAGGGACCGCTGGTGTACGGGGCCTGGTTGGACATCCAGGACGGCACAACACCAGGTCCGACCAAGATGCTGGGCTCCTCTGGAATCCCGACCCTGTGGAGACTAGTGGAGGTAGCCGGTCCTAGACTCGGGCTGACATTCATCCGACAGAGTCCGAGGTTCCTGAGGAGATGGGCGGGGAGACTGACTGAGGACGAGATGCTGCAGGAGTACAACAGGGGAGTAGAAGCTCCCGACTCTGGAGATCCTTTTTCAGATCTAGAATGCTCTCCAAAGCTGAATGGGGTCTCAGGACCACAAGAATGCAAACTCTTGGACCTCCTCCATATAAATAAATATACACATGGAAAGTGCTCAATAAAAACAAGCTGGACCTTACCAGTCAGCTATGGAAAGGTGAATGCCTCCAAGTGGAAGCTGTTGCACCACCTGGTTGGAGAGGCAAAACTGTCTATTTACACAAGCAGGAAGAACAGAGTTGAGGATAGAGCAGGTCAGGAAGCTCTTCCTATCTTCACCTCACGCAAAAAAACTAGAATCTGGGTTGAGTTCAGTTGTTTTTTTAACTCTTTCGTTCACCATGGAGGCATACAAGCTCCTGATACCTAAAAATAAACTGAGGAATGAAATTTAACCCAAGTCAAATGAAGAAAAAAGCGTGTGACCCTGTAGCCCCAACCCTTGGTGGTTCGCTGCCACTATTTCGTCAAGCTATCGAAGCGTACACTGTCACTATCACTTAATTTGTTGTTTTTAATAGTGATGGCCGATGACATGTCACTGATCTCTGGTAGATAAAAGGTAGGATAGGATTAGATTACCAAATTTACATTTAAATCTTTTGGAAAGGGTTCTTTGGATCTGTTTTGAAATACCCAATTTTCCGACAAGATCAGACAATATTTTCCAGTCGGATCATTTGAAACACCAGTCCCTGGCAATCAAGACAGAAAACAATGACATTGAGAAACAACACTGTCACGGGGCGATAACCAGGGACCCAAAGCACGACTCACGAGACAGAGGTAACAAATAATAATCCTTTACTGGAGCACCGGCAGGAACAAGGAAACACACTACAGAACACTGGAGGGCTTAGTCGGAAAAACACAAGACCATCTGGCAGAGGACAAGTGCAAGTGAGGGGACCTAAGTAGTGACCAATGGCAGGTGAGTGAACGGAGTGAGACCGACGAGGTGGGAGTGACTGAAAAATGGAGGGTGTGGAGCTGAACCGACACACTGCCCCTATAGAGCTGGTTGTTGTTCACGATTACACCATATTGAAAAGCTAAAGTAGCGCATGTGTAAACCAGTCGGTATCCTTTCAGTAGCCAGCGTCGCGTAGACATGCTGATGCTAGTTAATGTGCTAACGTGCTTTGCTTTCAGCTCCACGTGGTCCTTACGTAGAAATGCAACGTCTCAATCCAACCTGTCAAAGTAACGAGCGTCACCATTAAACAACTTTTAACCATGACTGGCTCCAAACCCACTAAACCAGTCCAAACATGAAGAACATCTGGAATGATGGGAGTCCATAGAGTGAAGCCGTATAGTTGTCGGACCTTGATTGGATCTGGCCGATGATATACGCTGTGATTGGCCTGTCTGTGTTTCATATTTATATATATATCTATATAGATATATATATCTATATAGATAGATAGATATCTATATATATAGATATATATATATTTGCATGATTAACTTCCCCTTAACTAAGCCAGAACGTTGCCAATAATGTGATCATCTCATTTCCATAACTGCTTCCTTTAAGTGCCATATTTGATATTTGTTGGCAGATTGATTGCTTCTCCCGCCTTTGTGTTCGCTTCACTTATTGAATCATTCATCTTTCTATCCTCCCCGCCCCCTCCACAGTGACGACTCTCTCCATCCTTGAGAGAGACGTCAACAGACTTTTTAAGAGACAGAACCCCCGCAAAGCAGCCGGGCCAGACTCTGTCTCTCCATCAATCCTGAAGCACTGTGCTGATCAGCTGTCTCCGGTGTTCACAGACATTTTTAACACCTGTGGCAGCTGTCCCCAATCTGGCCTCGGCTGCTGGCTGGTTGACAATCAGTCAGCTGCTCTGACTGATTGGCAATCAGTCAGCAGCCGATGCTGCCTGTATAAAAGGGCAGCAGAGCTGGAGGGAAGAGGGAGTGAGCAGAGGCGCAGAGTGTGCGGTCTGCTGGTACGTTGTTTGCTGACAAATAAATCATGGCTTTCAACCAAACCTCGTGGTTCCGGGCGGATCCTTGGTGCTGGGGGGGGAAACCCACGGGTAGTGGCCATGGAGCTGCTACACTGGAGCTCAACGTGGGGCCCCCGAAAACCCAGCACCTGGAAGGGATGGAGTCTAGGAAACCAGAGGAGGAGCTGATGAGCAGCTTGGGCCAGATTCTGGCCAGAATTGAGGAGATGGGGCGGGCACAGGCAGAGGAGAACCGCCGGTTCCTCAAGGCCCTCCTGGTCCCGCCGGCTCTGCGGCTGAACCCCGTTCCCCAGGACCCGTCGGAGCTGCCGAACCCCGAGGTCCAGGATCCGTCGGAGCTGCCGACCTCCGAGGTCCAGGACTCGTCGGAGCTGCCGACGTCCGAGGCCCAGGACCCGTCGGAGCTGCCGAACCCCGAGGTCCAGGACTCGTCGGAGCTGCCGACCTCCGAGGTCCAGGACCCGTCGGAGCTGCCGACTCCCGAGGTCCAGGAGCCGTCGGAGTTGCCGACCCCCGAGGTCCAGGACCCGTCGGAGCTGCCGACTCCCGAGGTCCAGGAGCCGTCGGAGCTGCCGACCCCCGAGGTCCAGGACCCGTCGGAGCTGCCGACCCCCGAGGTCCAGGACCCGTCGGAGCTGCCGACCCCCGAGGTCCAGGATCCGGCGGAGCTGCCGACCTCCGAGGTCCAGGACTCGTCGGAGCTGCCGACCTCAGAGGCCCAGGACCCGTCGGAGCTGCCGACCTCCGAGGTCCAGGACTCGTCGGAGCTGCCGACGTCCGAGGCCCAGGACCCGTCGGAGCTGCCGACCTCCGAGGCCCAGGACCCGTCGGATCTGCCGACCTCCGAGGCCCAGGACCCGTCGGAGCTGCCGACCTCCGAGGCCCAGGACCCGTCGGAGCTGCCGACCTCCGAGGCCCAGGACCCGTCGGAGCTGCCGACCTCCGAGGCCCAGGACCCGTCGGATCTGCCGACCTCCGAGGCCCAGGACCCGTCGGAGCTGCCGACCTCCGAGGCCCAGGACTCGTCGGAGCTGCCGACCTCCGAGGTCCAGGAGCCGTCGGAGCTGCCGACATCCGAGGCCCAGGAGCCGTCGGAGCTGCCGACCTCCGAGGCCCAGGACCCGTCGGAGCTGCCGACCTCCGAGGCCCAGGACCCGTCGGAGCTGCCGATCTCCGAGGTCCAGGATCCGTCGGAGCTGCCGACCTCCGAGGTCCAGGACTCGTCGGAGCTGCCGACCTCAGAGGCCCAGGACCCGTCGGAGCTGCCGACCTCCGAGGCCCAGGACTCGTCGGAGCTGCCGACCTCCGAGGTCCAGGACTCGTCGGATCTGCCGACCTCCGAGGCCCAGGACCCGTCGGAGCTGCCGAACCCCGAGGTCCAGGACTCGTCGGAGCTGCCGACTCCCGAGGCCCAGGACCCGTCGGAGCTGCCGAACCCCGAGGTCCAGGACTCGTCGGAGCTGCCGACTCCCGAGGTCCAGGACCCGTCGGAGCTGCCGACTCCCGAGGTCCAGGAGCCGTCGACTCCCGAGGTCCAGGACCCGTCGGAGCTGCCGACCCCCGAGGTCCAGGACCTGTCGGAGCTGCCGTCGAACCCCGAGCCCCAATACCCGTCGGAGTTGCCGACCCCCGAGCCAACCCGTCAGTGGAGGGCCGACTCCGGATCCCCGGGCCCTGTCGGAGCTGCCAGCTAGCGCTGCTCCGGCTCCATCCCGGCCGGTCCGGCTCCCGTTCCCGGCCCAGCGGGCTTCAGCCCCGTCCCCACGTCCGAGCCGTCTCAGAGCCCTCCTCCGCCCAAGATCTCATGGGGAGGGAGGTTAGGCGGATGGAGCCCCGGCCTAAATCGGGTGGTGGGGATATGTGGCAGCTGTCCCCAATCTGGCCTTGGCTGCTGGCTGGTTGACAATCAGTCAGCTGCTCTGGCTGATTGGCAATCAGTCAGCAGCCGATGCTGCCTGTATAAAAGGGCAGCAGAGCTGGAGGGAAGAGGGAGTGAGCAGAGGCGCAGAGTGTGCGGTCTGCTGGTGCGTTGTTTGCTGACAAATAAATCATGGCTTTCAACCAAACCTCGTGGTTCCGGGCTGATCCTTGGTGCTGGGGGGGGAAACCCACGGGTAGTGGCCATGGAGCTGCTACAACACCTCACTGGAGACATGCCACGTACCAGTCTGCTTCAAGTCCTCCACCATCATCCCCGTCCCCAAAAAAACAAAAGTCACTGGACTCAACGACTATAGACCCGTCGCCCTGACCTCTGTGGTTATGAAGGCATTTGAGCGTCTGGTGCTGGTTCACCTCAAAGCCATCACTGACCCTCTCCTGGACCCCCTGCAGTTTGCCTACAGAGCCAACAGGTCTGTAGACGATGCAGTCAACATGGCCCTACACTTCATCCTCCAGCACCTGGACTCCTGTTTGTTGACTTCAGCTCTGCCTTCAACACCATCATTCCGGCTCTGCTTCAGGACAAGCTCTCCCAGCTGAGCGTGCCTGACTCCACCTGCAGGTGGATCACCGACTTCCTGTCTGACAGGAGCAAACGCGTGAGGCTGGGGAAGCACGTCTCTGACTCCAGGACTATAAGCACCGGTTCCCCTCAGGGCTGCGTTCTTTCCCCTCTACTCTTCTCCCTGTAGACCAACAGCTGCACCTCCAGTCACCAGTCCGTCAAGCTCTTTAAGTTCGCGGACGACACCACCCTCATTGGGCTCATCTCTGGGGGGGACGAGTCCACTTACAGGTGGGAGATTGATCATCTGGTGACATGGTGTGGGCAGAACAACCTGGAGCTAAATGCTCTGAAGACAGTGGAGATGGTGGTAGACTTCAGAAGGAACCCAGCCCCACCCACCCCCATCACCCTGAGGGACTCCCCAGTCGACACTGCAGAGTCCTTCCACTTCCTGGGCACCATCATCTCCCAGGACCTCAAGTGGGAGCTGAACATCAGCTCCCTCACCAAAAGAGCTCAACAGAGGATGTACTTTCTGCGGCAGCTGAAGAAGTTCAACCTGCCAAAGACAATGATGGTGCACTTCTACACCTGCATCATTGAGTCCATCCTCTCCTCCTGCATCACCATCTGGTACGCCACTGCCAGTGACAAAGGCAGACTGCAGCGTGTCATCCGTTCTGCCCAGAAGGTGATTGGCTGTATCTGCCATCTCTACAGGACCTGTTCGCCTCGAGGACCCTGAGGCGGGCAGGTAAGATTGTGGCCGATCCCTCCCACCCGGGTCACAAACTCTTTGAGGTCCTTCCCTCCGGCAGGAGGCTGCGGTCCATCAGGACCAAAACCTCACGCCACAAAACCAGCTTCTTCCCGGCTGCCGTTGGCCTCATGAACAAGGCCCGGACCCCCACCTGACGTGGTCACCTCCCCTCCCCCACACCTCAAGCCTGTGTTATGCTCACACTACTTTGCACACTAATCATTGCACATGCACTTTTTGCACTCCTGCCCTGTTTTTTTTATTTTTAGTAGTACTTATTGTGTTTTTATTTTCACTGTATACACCAGAACAAATTCCAGGTAGGTGAAAACCTACTTGGCAATAAATACAATTCTGATTCTGATTCTTTCCTCCGTCAGCAGATATCCACCTCAGCGGCGTGCCGGCGAGGCTGCTGTTCTGCAGATACAATGAGACCCATGTATAATTTA
Organism: Pseudoliparis swirei; assembly: GCF_029220125.1. Lineage (NCBI taxonomy): Eukaryota > Metazoa > Chordata > Actinopteri > Perciformes > Liparidae > Pseudoliparis > Pseudoliparis swirei. The sequence continues at coordinate 25,920,994 of NC_079393.1, forward strand.
TGGAGGCCGGGTATATAGCGCTTGCAGTTACACGCAACGATGCCTCTCGTTATCGGCTCGAAGCCTGGAAGGGGTTGACTCCACTCCCTGCGCTGTCACACCGTCGCTATGACAGCGAGGTGTTCACTTTATTGAGAAACTCCTGCTTATTCATCCTGTCAGTTGGAAACAGGCAGTCGCTCCATTTCACATTATTCTCATGTTAAAAAAAACGGATTTATTCATGAATCTTTAGTACGCCGTTCGCACGGATTAAATGTCATTAATTTGTCCGGAATTTACAGCCATTATGACATTTCCTTTCAATTCAATTCAGTTTATTTGTATAGCCCAATTTCACAAATTACAAATTTGTCTCGGAGTGCTTTACAATCTGTACACATAGACATCCCTGCCCCAAAACCTCACATCGGACCAGGAAAAACTCCCAAATAACCCTTCAGGGGGAAAAAAAGGGAAGAAACCTGGAGGAGAGCAACAGAGGAGGATCCCTCTCCTAGGATGGACAGATGCAATAGATGTAATGTGTACAGAAGGACAGATTTAGAGTTAAAATACATTCAATGAATATGACAGAGTGTATGAATAGTTCATAGTAGGCATATTCCACGATGGAGACCTCCACGATCCATCAGGCAGATGGCGGTGGGGAGGAGGAGTGGGCGGAGTCTCAACAGGACAGTGGCGTAGTCATGAGCAGGAATTCCACGACCCAGACGATCCATCAGGCAGATAGGATCTATGCCGTCTCATAGGGTCCGATGACCCCATGAGACGTAAAGTCAAAAGGACTTCCGGGAAGAAAGCAGAGTTAGTAACGTGTGATTGAGAGATGAAAATTCATCCTTATGGAGAGAAAAAGAGGAGATAGGTACTCAGTGCATCCTAAAACGTCCCCGGCAGCTATAAGCCTATAGCAGCATATCAAGGGGCTGGACCAGGGCAAACCTGATTCAGCCCTAACTATAAGCTCTGTCAAAGAGGAAGGTCTTAAGTCTACTCTTAAACGAGGTGACTGTGTCTGCCTCCCGGACTGAAATTGGAAGCTGGTTCCATAAAGAGAGCTTGATAACTAAAGGCTCTGGCTCCCATTCTACTTTTAAGACTCTAGGAACTACAAGTAGTCCGCATTTAGTGAGCGTAGCTCTCTAGTGGGGCAATATGGTACGACAAGCTCCTTAAGATATGATGGAGCATCACCAATCAAGGCTTTGTAGGTTAAGAGAAGAATTTTAAAAGTGATTCTTGATTTTACTGGGAGCCAGTGCAGAGCAGCTAGTGCAGGAGTGATGTGATCTCTTTTCTTAGTTTTAGTGAGAACACGAGCTGCAGCATTCTGGATCAACTGAGGGACCTAAGAGATTTATTAGAGCAGCCTGCTAATAAGGAGTTGCAGTAATCCAGTCTCAAGTAACGAACGTGAACCAATTTTTCTGCATCTTTTGAGACAAGATGTGCCTGATTTTGAAATATTACGTAGATGAAAGAATGCAGTCCTTGAGATTTGCTTTACGTGGGAGTTAAAGGACAAGTCCGATCAAAGATAACGCCAAGATTCTTTACAGTGGTGTTGGATGCCAGGGCAATGCCGTCTACAGAATCCACATCACCAGATAATTGATCTCTGAGGTGCTCAGGTGCGATTAAAATTACTTCGGTTTTGTCTGAGTTTAACATCAAGAAGTTGCAGGTCATCCATGTTTTTATGTCTTTAAGACATGCTTGAATTTTACAGAGTTGGTTGCTCTCCTCTGGTTTTATCGATAAATATAGTTGAGTGTCATCTGCATAACAATGAAAGTTTATGGAGTGTTTCCTGATAATATTGCCCAAAGGAAGCATGTATAAGGTAAATAAAATTGGTCCAAGCACAGAACCTTGTTGATAGTGGTGGTTCCTGTGGACCACAGTGGCTTCCGGGGGCCATTTCACCGCAGCAGGGTCTGACAGCCTGCCCCGTGCAGTCCTGGTTGTAGTTCTTTATTAATATTGCCTGTGCCTCCAGCAGCGTCGTGTTGCTTTGTGGTCGGTTGGGTAGAAGGCGGCCCCCGCTGGAGTTCATGGTGATAACCATTCATTTCCACAGGACTGTGCTTAGAAGAATGAATACTGAAGCTTCCAATCATGCTCAGGAACAGCCAATCGCATCTTGTCACTCAAAAATTCTTAGTGGGCGATGAACAGTTTGTTTAATAGAAATGTGCTATCATCATAGCAAAAACATCAGCCCCTAATCAAAAGTACAATGTAGATGGATAGTGGCTTACTGAACTTGCATAGAAAGGCGTATATACACCTCTTAAAGGACGCTGTGGTTAACCGATGGCATTAACTCAGGGTTTTTCCTGCATAGAGAAAATGTGGGCGCGCGCCTAAGCCGTTTTCCCGAACGCCTATGACAAATCCCGAGCGCCTATGGCAAAAAAAGTCCGCGATGGGAAAGAAACAAAAATAAAGACAAAATGTTCATCACGTGCATGTCAGCGAATATGTTCTCAATAGTATGTTTCAAGTAGGCCACAGCCGAACCCTCGTTCTGTTTTGATCAATAGTAATCGAGTTGATAAGCGTGTCTTCTTGTCTGATCAATACGCAACTGTGAGGTGCGCGAATGGACAGAGCGACGCAGACCGTGAAAACATTTTTTGGGAGCACCGAAGACCCATTTTGACCCAGGAAAAACCCTGGATTAACTGTTCATTAAAAAGGTTGAATGTTAACTGTACGTTCCAGTTATTATGAAATACAGTAAGATACTACCGTCCTCCGTAAATGTACAGCAATTCATTAGTATTGGTTTTACTGCAGTAAAGTAGCACCACTGTATCATCGTCAAAGCTTCCCAACAGAGTTCTCTTCATGTTGGGTCGAAGCTTCAGTATTTATTAGACAGTGTTGTAACTTTAGTCATCAAGGTAAAGTGTGAAAGTTTATGGTAAAAGTTTAACACAACGTTGCCCGGTTTATTTCATCTTCTGGTTTCATTTTCCTCTGCTCCCTCATTTCTATAGCTGTTGATCTTATTTCTTCCCACCCCGAGTGAGAACAAATAAATAAAGTGTGAGTGGAAGCAGGCTGTCCCTCTGTGGAGGGAGACACTTGGCTGTCAACAAGATTTAGTTTGCGTAAATTATTAATGCCAGAGGAGCAGGAAGATGGATGTTTAATGTCCTGAGCACCTACAGGACATCAGCCTGAAGGCCGCTGCACATCGGGACTCGGATAATACAAAGTGCACTTTTATTTGTGAGGAGGCAAATAAGCCACAGAAAATATGGAAATGATGGATGATAAAATAACTTTTGGGCCATACATTTCAAGTCTGTTGACAAAACGTTATTAAAGAATGAAATGAGAAATCTGCCAATCCTAAATCAGTACAAGAGGCGTTTCTTTACTGCAAACATTCAGACGTAAACAGACGTTTAACAACGTGAATAAACACCACTATCTCTATTTGTTTGGTCTGTGTCCTATAAATCAATTTGTGTTTCTCTCTCTTCACGTTTGAATAATGGGTCAGGCCTTTTTAAAATACTTCCCATCTAGTCCTTTTGACTAATTCCGAACTGGATGCTGCTTAAATGTGAATCCTAAAACCATTTATACATTTGGAAGTTAATTCAAATCTATTTCCAGGAATATGTAATGAAAATAATCCCAGTCTAAATGTCTTTAACTTTAATCTTGGCTCAGGTCTGGAAATTGACAGAAGAAAAATCCCTTTTCTGACCTTGATTTGAATAAGTTTGTTCCTAACCATAACGAAAGAGTGTTGTAACTAGTTTAATGAACCAGGATGATCAACCATTGAGCAGGTAGGGGCCCTTTTAAAGCTCACCCCTGACCCCAGCCCCAGACACATTTGACTTTTTGTCCAAAATATCTCCATGAACTCAGAAGTCTGCGGTTTCTAAACCTATAGTGAGCGCCAGGCACGTTCACAGACATGTTGGGGGAGGGGCTCAAACCAAAACAAAGGACACCCAAGATGAGTTATCTATTGATCACTGTAACTTGAAGTTAGCGAGTAATTGGTTGCTACGCAACACCTGAAAGACATTGTGTCATAAGTAGTGCTGTGAAAAATAACGCCTTAACTCAGTTAATTCAATTACAGGTTTAACTTCGTTATTTTTTTTAACGCATTTAACGCATGCGCAGAATGAGCTTCCAATCCGTCTGTTGTTGGTCGTCTCTCCAGCAGCATATCATTCTGTCTCTAGTGTCGCGTTAACATGACTCCGATCTCCGTCTCGTGCACCCCAGAGCTCGGATGCCGGCGTGTGCGCGCACATCGGGACGAAAAAAAAGTCACTTGCAAAATGAGCTTCCAATACACCTCTTCAACCTGAACTCTGTCCGCTCTCATGCAGACGGTCTGTTCATCGGTAATGATCCTTCCGCAGGTTCACCTCCGGAAACCTTGTTACGACTTTTACTTCCTGTAGATCAGAGGTCTAAACACATCGATCGCGACCTGCCAGTCGATCGCGGCGTAGTGTTGGTAGATCGCATGACATTAAAGAGATTGGCCCGCCCCCTGACATGTTCTCTATAACACGTCTTTGTTCTTTTATTACGCGTTGCGTTAACACTTATCGATCTCCGTCTCGCGCGCCACAGAGCTCCGTGCGCGCGCATCGGGACCGAGCAAAAAAAAAGTCACTTGTCAATCTGTCCCCGTGTCCGGGCCGGTGAGGTTTCAGCTTTGCAGCGGTGTCCCCGCCGTCCCTTTCATCACGGCCCAGTTCATGAAGAAAACCCACACAGTCAGTTTGCCTCAGCATCTGCTAGAGGAAGACTAGAGGCCTTTAGATTGTGTCATGGTGGAGTTAATGGTTGACAAACAAGAGAAAAATGTTCTGTTTAACCCTCCTGTTACCTTTACATTTACTAACATAATTTACCCTCGGGGTCAATTTGACCCCAGCAATTGAAACCTCCAGAAAATTATTATAATTAATATTGCTTCCCAAGTTTAAGTGTGAGGTACTTTATGTTTGTTTGTTGACTACCTAAATAGCCCTTTAAATAAATAAAAAAGTTGATATTTCTTATATGTTTGACACAGTGAAAAACAGCCTGGGGTCAAATTGACCCCAAAGAACACCGACATTAAACATTGAATGGGGTCAAATGGACCCGAAAGGTAACAGGAGGGTTAAACATTCTGTTTAGGATGAAGATGTATTAATGTTCCATATGGAAGAAAACTGCTAAATAACTGCTGAGTTGCAGCACCATTGTATAGAAGAATGTATAAATGTATATATCCGTCTTTTGTCATAAATCTCTATGTTCTCACAAAATATACCGAGAATATCGGAAATATTTGATTAATCATGATTAATCCACAGAAACCTGTGATTAATCCGATTAAAAATTTTAATCGTTTCACAGCCCTAGTTATAAGACATGAGAGCTGAACACAATGACATGTTTTCTATTAACAATTACAATTTATTTTCATTTACAAAATGATAGGAGCGAAAAATTACATAATATAATTGCGAGGAGGAGGGGGGGGGGGCTCGGGGCGAAATTATCCCAAGAACTAAAATAAATGACCTGCCGATATCAAAACACATTTGGAGGGAATTGATAACAGAGAGTAATTTTTATTCTTAAATACTTATTAATGAAGAAAAATGGGCTTCAGCAGAAGGGGCACTTTTCTCATCCAGAGCAAAAGGGGAGGAGCCTGAGCCCCACTAGGGGTCTATCGGTGCACGTGCCTGGTGAGCGCGACATGAGATCTTCAGGAATCCTAAATAAGTGTCCTTATACCCTAGGATGTATCAAACAAGAACATGTTTTTGTGTGCAAATTAAAGCACAAGAACAGAATATCATTTGCATATTTATTTATTTAGCTTCTTGTGTACATTTTCGTATTACATCCACAAACACTTCAGGAAGTTGGGAATGTCATCCTTTTCGACTCAACATCCACAGATAAGGCCGAGAAAGATTACTTTCCATTCTGTTTTATAGACTGGAATATTTTTGTTTTGATTTTATTAGATGCAGCAGACGTGCAGAATCAAAGCTGGAAATACATATATGAACTAAATAAGACTTTAACAGGATACTGTTAGGTCTTCATCTCTGTGTAGATTACTGAACAGCAGTTATGGGGCTGTTAGCTCGTTTCATCGTTTAATTCACCCAAATGTGAGCAGGATGTTCCTCCCCTCTGGAGGAAGACTGCTTTCTGATATTTATTCTGGAGGGGGGAACCTCTTTTCACAGCTGCACATGAATAGTTTCACCACATTTAGAAAATTGGCATTTAATTCACACAGATTAAGGCCAACTGTTGTTGATTTGAGGCTCATATTGGTTTATTGGCTCAACGCTTCTAAACATTTCTGGTTTCCTGCAGCTAATCAAATTGCACATTCAAGAAAGAGCGAGCCGAGATCCTCTCGTCTCTGCTTGTGTTACTTGGATGTATCAGTTAGGTGTCTCTGGCTACTTTACATATGCAAATGTTCAAGCGATTGCTTATCAGTAATGAGCATGCTTTAGCTGTTAGGTATGTCACTCCCATCAGTAGGTGGAATAATAATTGAAACATGAATATGTGAAATGCCATCATCTCAGGGTTAGAACGATGTAAAGCCAACTCCATGATTTATATACGCTATGGTGCATGTTACTGTTTAATTAAAGTTACTATTAACAGTTACGCTGCAAGTTATGCTGTGACGTGCGTTAGCTTCCTAGTGTATAGTGTAGAGTTGTAATGGTTTTTATATATACTTGCTCATGAAAATAAGAAAGTCTATGGTTTTAAATACATAATAAAGCTAGGATAATCAATAAAGGATATTATGAAGGAGATTCCAAAGAATGTTATGAAATCATAGTAGAAAGTCACTGTCACTGAAAGTATGATTATTGTATTATTCTTGTAACTGTACTACTGACTGTAAGATGTGTTATGCTTATTATAACTGGCATGACGTGAGTGTGAATGAAATGTATTGACTTTGGGAGGCGGAGTCAGAATGGGAGTTTCTACTAGAGATCGTCATAACAGCTGTTTTAACCGGAAGCAGACATTTTATTTTGAAAACTCTAATTGTGAAGGACTGTATATGAAGTATGTTAGTGGGAGAAGCATCGCTGAGTATTAGATATGTTTAGCCCGCCTCCTGTAGGGGTTAGCCAATAGCATGCTGTGTAAGGGTCTATGCATGTGACCAACATACTCACCAATGATTGGCTCTAAGCCCAGGGAAAGGATGCCTTCACCACCGTAGGAGTTGTGAGGCACGTTACATGTCCTCTTGCGTGAATACGATAGACAGCCAACTGAATTGCATCTAGCGGCTCTTCGGCCTGTGGACTCGTTGAAGCGTGAGCGCGCCCAGCTGGTACAAATATATATGCTTTGTGATCCTTATTCTCTTATTAAATACCTTATATTATAACTTTCTGAATCCGGAATGTAACAGTTTAGCTCCACGCCTTCCTTTTTGTAATAGTTGTTTTCATCCTGTCACACCATCTCGTCAATCCAACTCCCCTCACCTGCCTCTGATCACCTCGTTAGTCCCTCATTCCCTTCACCTGGTCCTCACGCCCTTCTCACCTGCAGCCCATCCCCTCATTAGTCCCTCACTATTTAGCTCCCTCACTTCCACTTGTCCTCTGCCAGATTGTCTTGTGTTTTCGTGCCAAGTTCTCCAGCGTTATTAGAGTATATTCCTGACCTGCCTGTTCTGACCCTGCCTGCCTGCCTGCCCTGACCTCTGATTCTCTGCCCTGCCCCTTTTTGGACTTGTTTGCTTCTTCGACTGATCTCCCGGTTTTGACCCAGCCTGTTTCCAACCAAAGACAGTCATCTTTGTTACTCCTGTCTGAGTCGTGCTATTGGGTCCACTCTAATAGCGTCGTGACACCGGAACATTTTTCCAGCACTAGGACCTGGGAGATCTTTTTCACAATAGTATGATGACCGGCTCTTTTCACACAATCAGTTCTTTCGAGTTGTGGACATGTGTAGTTGACTTTTGATAAGTGTTATCTTTGTTTGACAGCAAATGCTGTCCAGTCCAGAAAAATGTACTTCATCCATCTTCTTTCGTTTATCCGCGATCGGTTCAAAGTGGCAGCAGGCTGAGCCAGACCTCCCTCCACCCGACATGTTCCACCTCACTCTGGGGGAATCTTTTCTGCGGTCGGTGCAGTTTACTGCTTGTCGTCTAAGCATTGGAGCTCGGCTCAGCGAGTGCCATTGCTGACAGTGGCAAGGTAATAAAGTAGCAATCCCTCCTCCTTACTCAGGCCAGAACAAAGAGCTTTGGGGTGACCTTCAAGACGAAGAAGCCGAACATTTCTGGTTCAGACTAGGAAATGTATAAAAAGACTTAGGATGCACCCATTGGAACCCAACCTGCTCCACAGCCTGACCTGATGGGTTCCATGCAGAAGTCCAATTGTATGTACCCGTGTGGGAATATAATATACAGTGTATATATAATATAATTTTTTTAGGGTGGCTGTGTCATGATCTGGAGTTTGTCTCGTTTTGTGTCTTGTTTCGAAGTCCTTGTGTCGTCTGTCTCCCTGTGATTGTCTGCCCTGGCCCTGATTGTTTCCTTCTGTGTGATTGCTAGCCCCGCCCTCATTGGCACACACACACACACACACTTACTGTAAATATTGTGTTGTTTTTTATTGTAAATAGTGTGTACTTGTTGCCCTTGCACATTCCTGCTGAGCATTGCCACTTTCATTTCACTGCACACCCTGTGTGTGTATGTGACAAATAAAACATCTTGAATCTTGTGTCCACCTGTGTCTCGTTCCCAGTTGTCCAATCACCTCCGCCTGCCTGTGTATGTAAACCCTGTTCGTCTCATTCCCAGTGTGGCTTCGGACTGTTTGGTCTGCGTGTTTGCCGTCCTGTTAGTAGTTTGAAATTAAATATTGTTTTTTCCAGAATATGTCGGCATTTGGGTCCTCTCTCTCTGCGACATCCGTGACTTATCGTGACAGGCTGGGGCTCAGTGGGTCCTCTAACTGCAAGTGTTCTTAAGCATGTGTCCATGGTTGTCTGCCATTGTTCCCTGTGGCTAGTGCAACTTTCATTCTGGGATATTTGGCGGCACCCCACAACCACCCACCCGGCCCCTCGTCCCCCTAATTTTAACATTCTTGGACTGTGTCCACAATTTGTAATTTTTTTTAAGTTAAAAAACTTTTTTAGGGAAGAAGGAATACTGTGCCGCCCTGGAGGACAGCCTTCCGTAGAAACAAATCTGAAAGACATCCTGGTCCACACCAGTGTTGGGCAAGTTACTGAAAATTAGTAATTAGTTACAGTTACTAGTTACTTCTTTTAAAAGTAATTTAATTACTTTACTAGTTACTGTATATCAAAAGTAATTAGTTACTAGGGAAAGTAACTTAAGTTACTTTTGTCTGCTTTTTTAATGTAATGAACAGTCAAACACAATAAACATATTTTGGAGACCTATTTATTGCAATGAACAGGGCAACAGGCCTTCAAATCAAGCAGAAGTACAAAAGTCCCTTTTAATACTTAACTTTATACAAAATAACTGTCTGTCATTACCTTCGCATTGAAAATGCCGGAAGGTTATGTTTTGATCGCCGTGTATTTATTTATTTATATGCGTGTTATTCGCAAAACTCAAAAAGTATTGAACTGAATCACATGCAATTTGGTGGGATGATTGTTTATTATCCGGGGACCAGTTGATTAGATTTTGGGATCGATCGGGTCAAAGGTCATGAACAGGTAAAAATCTTTCGAAGAACTCAAAAAGTATTGAACCGAATCGCATGAAATTTGGTGGGATGATTGTTTATTATCCGGGGACCAGTTGATTAGATTTTGGGATCGATCGGGTCAAAGGTCAAAGGTCATGAACAGGTCAAAATCTTTCGCAGAACTCAAAAAGTATTGAACCGAATCGCATGAAATTTGGTGGGATGATTGTTTATTATCCGGGGACCAGTTGATTAGATTTTGGGATCGATCGGGTCAAAGGTCATGAACAGGTCAAAATCTTTCGCAGAACTCAAAAAGTATTGAACCGAATCGCATGAAATTTGGTGGGATTGGTTATTATCCGGGGACCATTTGATTAGATTTTGGGATCAATCGGGTCAAAGGTCAAGGTCATGGAAAGGTCAAACTCTTTTTTTACCATAGCACGATACATTTTGGTCCAATTGGCATGCAACTAATGCCAAAATGTTCATAATTCAATGCCCAATCTTGTGATATGCGAAGGTATGCGCTCTACCGTGTGCCCATTCTAGTTGTAACTGCGTTAGTTGATTTAAAAAAATACTTCGTTACATGCTCGTTACCGCTAAAAGTAGTGGAATTACAGTAACGCGTTACTCCCAACACTGGTCCACACTGACCTTAACAAGAGGGAGACCAGGAAGGAAGCAGATCCACAGACTGGGAACCAAAGACCCTCACGGGCTAAACCAAAAATATTAACACCCAGTCTGCTTTTATTTGTTTTCCCTCACCAACCCTTAATAAATGATTTCCACCTCAAGGTATCACCCCGTCCCATTTTCGAGTGACCCCCGTTTGTTTTACGACAAGGCCCCTTTTTAGCTCCTTTTAGGACCGTCATTCCTTTCCCCCTCATGTCCCCTACCAAAGTTAACCAACAGTGCTTGTGTTCAGTCGTCCATTAGATAGTTCTAACCCAGATAAGCGGCTGGAAACTGAAGGATGTTGCGTCTTTTGAGTTGTTTTGCTGATTTCAGTTCCAGTAGGCTGGATGGGAGATAATCCCTCCTCCCGCCAATGTGTTTTACCTGGCCTTTGTTTGTGTTGGTCAACGCCCCAGGTCATTATCTGAATAGCACATTTTCAGAATCAGAATCAGTTTTATTAGCCAAGTAAATTTGCACAAACAAAGAATTTGACTTGGTAAAGTGTCTCTGTGCTTACACAAAATATACATTACAACACAATACAATACAGAACAAACAAATAGTGCAGTACAGAACAAACAGTGCAACGGTCTAAGAAGTTTTAGAAAGTGACTTAAAGTATATACAAGAGGAATGGCTATATACAGTAGCTGTGAAACAGTAGTGCCAGAAGAAGTGGAGTGCGAGAAGTGCAGGGATAAATATATATGCTACAGTGGGTTATTGTTTAGTAGTGAGACGGCGAGGGGGAAGAAACTGTTTTTGTGTCTCGAGGTTTTGGCGAACAGTGATCTGTAGCGTCTACCAGAGGGGAGGAGTTTGAATAGTTTGTGACTGGGGTGGGAGGGGTCTGCAGTGAATTTTCCTGCCCGTTTCCTGACTCTGGAGGTGTACAGGTCTTGGATGGTGGGCAGGTTGGCACCGATGATCTTCTCTGCAGACCTGACTGTCCGTTGGAGTCTGTTCTGGTCTAGTTTGGTGGCCGATCCAAACCAAACAGTGATTGAAGTGCACAGAACAGACTCTATAACTGCGGTGTAGAACATGATCAGCAGCTCCTGGGGCAGGTTGTACTTCCTAAACTGGCGCAGGAAGTACAACCTCTGCTGGGCCTTCTTGATGATTTTGTTGACGTTAGGTTCCCACTTCAGGTTCTGGGAGATTGTGGATCCCAGAAACCTGAAGGATTCCACAGCCAACACAGTGTTATTGAGTATGGTGAGGGGGGGCAGTGCTGGGGGGCTCCTCCTGAAGTCCACTGTCATCTCCACAGTTCAGCTCTAGGTTGTTGCGACCGCACCACAGGACCAGCTGTTCAACTTCCCGCCTATATGCAGACTCGTCATCATCACGGATGAGGCCGATGACTGATGTGTCGTCTGCAAATTTTAGGAGTTGAACAGATGGGTCTCCTGAGGTGCAGTCGTTGGTGTAGAGGGAGAAGAGCAGTGGGGAGAGCACGCATCCCTGGGTGCACCAGTGCTGACTGACCGGGTGCTGGATATTGTTTCTCCCAGCCTCACCTGCTGCTTCCTGTCCATCAGGAAGTTTGTAATCCACTGACAGGTGGAGGCAGGCACAGTGAGCTGGGTGAGTTTGGTGAGGAGGACTTCTGGGATGATGGTGTTGAACGCTGAGCTGAAGTCCACGAACAGCATCCTTGCGTAGGTCCCTGGGGAGTCGAGGTGTTGCAGGATGGAGTGCAGCCCCATGTTGACTGTATCATCCACTGACCTGTTTGCCCAGTAGGCAAACTGCAGAGGGTCCAGCAGGGGGCCTGTGATGCCCTTCAGATGGGTCAATACCAGTCTCTCAAAGGACTTCATGACCACAGACGTCAGGGTGATGGGCCTGTAGTCATTCAGTCCAGTGATGGAGGATGTTTTGGGAACCGGGATGATGGTGGAGCGTTTGAAGCAGGAGGGGACTTCACACAGCTCCAGAGATCTGTTGAAGATCTGTTGAAGATCTGTGTGAAGATGGGGGCCAGCTGATCAGCGCAGGCTTTCAGACAGGAGGGTGACACACCATCTGGGCCTGCTGCCTTCCTTGTCTTCTGTCTCTGAAAGAGCCGGCACACATCCTCTTCACAGACCGTCAGTGCCGGTGGGGGGTCAGGGGGGAGGTGATAACAGGGGATGCAGATGACTGTGTGAGGTCTGAGTTGGAGCGGGTGAGGGGTGTGAATGTGGGGTGATCAAACCTGCAGTAAAACACATTCAGATCGTCAGCCAGTTGAGGGCTCTCCATGGAGTGGGGGGAGGGTTTCCTATAGTTGGTGATGTCCCGCAGGCCTCTCCACACTGACGCAGGGTCGTTAGCTGAAAACCTGTTTTTCAGCTTTTCAGAGTAGCTTCTCTTTGCTACTCTGATCTCCTTAGTCAATCAGTGCGTTTACATGATGGTATAATTCGAATCTTGCTTTAGTCGGACTATGCTATCTTTTGGGGGATCTGCTGTTATCCCAATATACATGGCAGTGAGTAATTCGAATCATTGGCCTTTGAAAGCATGTCATATCCGATACGATAGGCGGCGCTGTTTTCATTACAACTCGTGGTGATACAGCCATTTCCGCTTGACCTCTTCACCACCACCAACAACAACAACATCAACATTTCGAGAAAGAACCATGAACTTTAGTATGTTCAACTCCTTCAATACATTAAGCATAAATTCTGTCTGCTCTTCGGTCCAGAGATGTGTGGTGGCTCTTGTGTTCTCCATAGCGTTGTTTGCAGCGCCGCCGCTCCCATAACGTGCACTACGCGCTGCGCGTAGGGCACCAAGTCCTGAGGGGGCTCCACAAAATAGGCAACTAAAAAAATCCTCAGTTATAATAATTATAATGCCGATATTATTTCAGTCTAGAAATATTAGGCGCCTTTTAGGCATGTATATCACGAAACAGGCAGAACAAGAGAGATGTTTAATTGCTCAGCACCCCCCCCCCGTTAACACTTCTCGGGTCGCATCGCTCTGCCGTGATGCGCCGACACATCCGCGCACACACTAGCACCCCTCCCCCCGTCGACAACGATCGCCGTGGGTCACTTTCCTATCTCAGGGGGGCATCATGAGGAGTTATGCTTAGGGCACCAACATGGTTAGCAGCGGTACTGGTTGTTTGTTTGTTTTCTGCCGGCCAGGCCAGGCCAGCCAGTGACAACTTATCGTCTCTTTCGACTTCCGGGTCACGACACGGGAGGGAGGGGGGAGGCGGGCGGCGGGATCTCAAGCATGCGCAAAGACGCAAAGTCCAGTTCCTAATCCAATTCACCGTTACATGCCGCGATAGTCGAATTATCAACCGGATCGGATCGAGTTATCCAGGGGTGTTAATCGGATCGTAGTTGGACCGCACATAGTCGAACAAAGGTGTTTACATGAAACGGATAATTCGATTTCAGTCCGACTAAGCCAGTTATTAGAATGCATGTAAATGCACTGAATGTGTTTCTGGCCTGGTTGTACAGGATCCTGTCCCCACTCATGAAGGCCTCCTCTTTGTCTTGACGAAGCCGCCTGAGCCCTGCTGTGAACCACGGTTTATTGTTATTAAAGATGCAGTACGTTTTGGTGGGTACACACGTCTTCACAAAAACTGATATGACATCACAGTTTCAGTGAGTTCGTCAAGTGATGTAGATGCAGCCTCAAAGACACTCCAGTCAGTGCAGTCAAAGCAGGCCTGTAGCTCCAGCTTCGACTCGTTGGTCCATTTCTTCAGTTTTCACCACAGGCTTTGCAGATTTAAGTTTCTGCCTGTAGCTTGGGAGGAGATGAACCAGGCAGTGATCAGAGAGTCCCAAAGCTGCACGGGAAACAGAGCGGTATCCGTTCTTCAGTATTGTGTAGCAGTGGTCGAGTGTGTTTTTGTCCCTGGTGGGACACTTAATGTGCTGTCTGTATTTCGGAAGTTCGCGGCTGAGTTTTGCTTGGTTGAAATCCCCAAGGATAATCAGAAGAGAGTCTGGGTGTTTTCGCTCCATGCTGGTTATCTGGTCAGCGAGGTGCCGTAGTGCCTCGCTAACGCAGGCTTGAGGTGGTATGTAGACACCGACAAGAATAAAGGAGGAAAACTCCCGCGGTGAATAAAATGGCTTGCAGTTTATGGATATGGATTCGAGGTGAGGAGTGCATATTTTCCATAGCGCTGTGGCATCTGTACACCAACTTTTGTTTATATAAAAGCAGACTCCTCCTCCCCTTTTCCCCGTTAATTCCTTAACGCGATCCGCGCGGTGGAGTTGGAAGCCCGGCAGATGGAGGGTGCTGTCTGGGATGTACTCACCGAGCCATGTTTCAGTGAAACACAGGGCAGAAGATCCTGATACATCCCTGTTTATTTTGTTGAGGAGCAGCAGTTCGTCCATTTTGTTGGGCGGAGAGCGGACGTTTGCCAGGTGTAACGAGGGGAGTGGAGTTCGGAACCCCCGCTCTCGCAGTCTAACCAGCGCTCCAGCGCGCTTCCCACGCCTGCGTCTCCTCCAAGCTCCACAGAGAGCAGCTGCTCCTCCAACCAATATCTCCAAAAAAGGGTCTGTAAAGTCCGGTGAAAGGGTTTGAGGAATGGAAAGTCGAACATTCATGAGTTCTTCTCTAGAAAAAGTAATCGTAGAGGGAGTGCTGAAAACCGTGCAAATAAACAAAAACATAAAAAACACGAGAGAGCGCACCACCGAGGCAGCCATCCGCGGCGCCATCTTGGATTTTACACCAGAATGCACCATATACAGGTAAAATGCTGTGAAGAAAAGAAAACAAATATCCTTTTTATTAATTACGGCAGCTGTTTACCTTTGATACTACCAAAGCGGCAGGTCAAAGCAACCAAATTGGAGCCAGGAGGTAAAAGCACTCACACCAAAGTACTCAAGTCTACTTGTGCCCCGGGATTTCAGTATTTCAATGACTTCTTCAGCTTGTGTATTGACATGGAAATTGCAGTGAACTATTGTTGTTCAGCGGACTGGACATCGATAGAAAACACTGTCTTCCCCTGCGACACTGAAGTGGAATCTGTTTATGCTGAGATTATGGCTCTGGACCCTCTGCACTACCATCGCTAACACAATGCATTTCTGATCAAAGAAGATGGATGTACTTCCATCCTCCTTCCTGCGACGGCATCCAGAGAAGCAGATGAGTTATCCTCCTCTTGAAATGATCTCTGGTCAACCTGTTATCTGTTTGGAGAGTTGTGTTACTTCCTGGTGTCCTTCAGCAAAACCCTTATTTATGACTTCAACAGGAAAGAAGGACCTGAAGCAACATGACCTGTAAGGTCCTGCTAAAACAATATGAAAACAATGAAACTAAATAGTTTTCACTGTCCACATCAATCATTAGTAGATGACTGTATGGAAGA
The DNA here is from genome assembly GCF_029220125.1 of Pseudoliparis swirei. NCBI lineage: Eukaryota > Metazoa > Chordata > Actinopteri > Perciformes > Liparidae > Pseudoliparis > Pseudoliparis swirei. The sequence continues at coordinate 25,936,807 of NC_079393.1, forward strand.
AAAGAAACTTTTAAATCTGTGCAAAATAGGCTTTTTTTTTCATGTACTGCCGAATGGTGCTTTAATTTAATTGTTGCCACAAGGATTTGTGGGGTGGCATTATTTTCTTTGGAAAAGGAAATAATGAGATCCCCTGGCAACTAAATCATTTTTAGAATAATTGTGAACTTTAGTAAAACAATTTTTTAATTAGTTATTAATAACTCCAAGTAGTGTGTTATTTCCACACTCCTGCTTTGACCTTTCTCTGTAACACCCGGTTGTTTCTCCTGTGTTCTGTGTCTCCTCTGTGTCTTCTATCTTAATTGTTTAATTCCCTGCACCTGCCCTCAGCCACTCATATCTCGTTACTGTCTGATGTCGTACACCTGTGTTTCCCCCCCTATATATTGTGTCAGTCTTTCCCTTGTCTGCTGTCGGATTGTCATCTCTAGTTCCGTGTCTTTTTCCCGTCGTCCTGTCTGTCGTATCTGATTCTGCCTGCTTCGACCCTGCCTGCCTGCCCTGACCGATGATCCTCTGCCTGCCCCTTTTGGACCTTGTTTTTTTGTAAACTGTTTTGCCTCATTAAAGAGTGTTTTTTTGTTATTTATATTGCGTCCAGCCTGTCTCTCTGCGCCTGAGCCTCACCCCGTCACAAAGACCTGACATTCTCCATGCAGACAAATGGAATCCAATCATACACAACAAAACTAATGGTTAAAGGTTCGTTTTAGAGCTGCACTCCTGTTGTAGGAACGTGACATGTAATAATATACATTCACTCAAGGCCTGATAAATGAATGCATCAATTGGGATGCGAGTTTGCTTTCGTATTGAGATAGAATGCACTGGGAGAATTGTGATTTATATTACTTTGTAGTTATGACACCAATTTACCACAAAAGCTATCCAAATATCATCAACAGGTTGTTAAGGGCAGCAAAACTTTGCTTTATTCACAATGTTTCCCTTCACAAATTGATATGGAATATAATATATACGTGCATAAGCAGTAAGAATACACCATCTGAAACACTGGATTGAGAGGAATATCCCTTTTCTTGCTGACTTAAAAGTACAAAACTCCACTCCAAATCGTTGCCGAATTATTTTCTGTTCTCTCATATTACTTTGTAAATGGTGTTTTATGAAACATACTTTGGGACCGAAAGCCATGCCAGTTAATATAAATCTTAAATATTGAATGTTCTTATGCTGTATGTTGTCAGGTTACTCAAGTTAAGAACAACAACACGTAGCAGCTGAAATATGCGACTGAGAATTCAATTCAATTCAGTTTTTTGTATAGCCCATTCTCACAAATTACAAATTTGTCTCAGAGTGCTTTACAATCTGTACATATAGACATCCCTGACCTTTGACCTCACATCGGATCAGGAACAACTCCCAAATATCCCTTCACGGGGAAAAAAAGTGAAGAACCCTTCAGGAGAGAACTGAGGAGGATCCCTCTCCAGGATGGACAGAACAATAGACGTCATGTTGTTAGAAGTGGGACAAATAAATGCGAATTTTTCTGGGATTAGCGAGAATAGACCAGGCCGGGAAAAGTAAATGCGGAATGTGGGTAATAAAACAGATCAAAGGGGACCCCAGTTCCATTAGACTACGACAATAGGAAAGCAACAAGGAATCCATCATGCCGGCCGACAAGGAGAGTGGCTGTAAAATCAGATGAAAGCATCGAGGCCATCGCTGGGACGAAAAGCAGAGGGCCAGGTGTGACAGAACAGGGGTCCTGAGAGGTCAGCGGAGGCGTTTACAACCGGCTCGACACGACAGGACCATGGCACCTCTTGTGATATTCAGATGAAGACCTGGTTGATTGTGTGTTCAGGAGCCCAAATCCTGACCAAATGGGCCGAGAGGAAGTTACTACGAAAGTGGATAAACACAAGCCTGGATTCATGTGTTAACCTGCCTGTAGATCAATGGTCATTGATATGATAATGTGATATGTCTCCCAATATGTTCGGTATCCTAACCCCCGGTTAGAGTGTGTTTGATGTCACTGGCATCGGGAAGTCTCACCAGGTCTGAAAGGGTCATAAAGTGGGTACCCTAAATGCCTGAGAGATAAGGGAGGACAACGGTCCCCCTCTTTGAAGTGGGACAGAGAGTCTCTCCAGAACCTCTCAGGAAGAGAGGGAGGGGGGGATGAACCCCCCATCAGCACCCCAAAGAGGGGGACGGATATCCGGTAAAAGTGGGAGGAGCCGAGGGTATAAAGGTGACGAAAAGAAGAGGAGGTCTTTGAGAGAGTTTTTGAGAAAAAAGGTTTTTTTTTCATATGTTGTGGTTTGCGTCAGGCGTCCGTGAAGAACTCACGGGCGCCTGACGTACTTTGTCTATTTTTCTTCTTCTTTTCTGAAAGGCTGAAGAAAGAGTTTTTTAAGTTCTTGTGACTTTTGTGTCAGGCTCCCGAGAGGGAAATAATTAATAATTGTACTTTGTTTATTTCTTTCTTCCTTTTTTGAATAAAATACTTGGCTGCCTTGCAGTCTTAAACTTTACATTCGGTTCGTGGACCTACTTTTTTGTGAGTCCTATTTCTTCACCCGTCGACCCGCCCGAGGAGACCCAAGGAGGAGACCCGAAAGCGGACCCCCGCCGCCCCCGAGGTGAGTCTGAGCGACATCTGCACGGCTACACCCACTGATCTCCGTCACACAGGGCACATACTGATTCCTCACACACTGGTAACTGACATTTTGTACTAAAGAGAGATATCGCTGCAGCCGGTAGACCTCCGTCTCTCCGCCGAGCCGTGGTTGGTTCAGGGATAAAGAGAGGCACTCGTAACACCGAGTCCTCGTCGCGGAGTTTGTCCTAAGAATAAGAATATTAATAAGTGTCCCGCCAGCCGCTCTACGAGCCTAGTAACCTCGAGCGTGTTTGGAAGGAGACTAGATTATTGAATACCCAGCATTTCTCTCCGCGGAGATCGATCTGACATCATCCGGGGTGCCGCGTGCCGAGAATAACAGCTACCACTGTCTATGTGCACGCGCGTCATTCATCAGGCCCGAACGATCGCGGAATCATATAGAGGGAGTTACTGATCTCCGCCTCCTCTCCCCCTTAACTCGGTCTTCGCCCTCGCTCGAGTTTCCTGCCTCGGGCGTACGGCGCGGAGACCGTGACCGGGGCCGTTCGTCAGAAGAGAGGCCGGGCATCGTGACCCGTGGACCCGTGTCCTCTCCAGTGCGACAGGTTAGCAGCGCGCGGTGACGCGCTGCGCCTGGGCGCCGCCGACGGGCTCTTACGACAGTTATCTACACGTCTGTCGGAAGAGCACGATTATTTCCCCTCAATAAAGTACCCGGTGTGAGCCGGCTCGCACCTCAAACCTTCCCCCCCCCTCCTCTCCATCTCTCCTCTCCCGTCTCGTTCCCCCCCCCCCCCCTCCCCGCTCCTCTCCTCCCTAGGTTTCCCCTACCCGAGAAGACTGCAGGCGTGCTTTTTCTTTCCGTCTCTCACCCGAGGCGACAGAATTCGGTTCACGTACGCGTCTCTCTTAACAATGTGACCAGAAGGAATCATGACAGTGTATGAATAGTTGGTAGTAGGCATGGACCACGATCCAGACCTCCATGATCCATGAGACAGAAGGAGGTAGAGGAGGAGTGGGCAGAAGAGTAGAAGAAGAGTCCCGGGTTGGTACCGGGGCGCATTGGTTATTATAATAAAAGGGAGTCGGGTTAGTTGTGATGCTCCTGGGCGCCTCTCTTCAGAGGGTTTTCGGTGGGCTGGATCAAACAGCTAAAAGACAATAATGCTGGGAAGGTTCCCAACTGAGAGAAATGACCTAAACTATCTTAAGAGCCGTTTGAATTCTCTAAATGCTGAGGAAAGGTGCATCTGTAACAGGTGGTGGAAGAAGGTGGAGAAGTTCAAGTAGATTGAGTTGTAATGGAGCTGAAGAGGTGGGCGTGACTAACAGGTGAGAGTGATGGAGCTGACAAAGTGGGCGTGACTAACAGGTGAGAGTGATGGAGCTGACGAGGTGGGCGTGACTAACAGGTGAGAGTGATGGAGCTGACATGTGGGCTAACTTGATTATTAGATGGACTAATCAGTAGATTACTGGATTACTACACTAATTAATAGCCGAGTCACAGCTGACATTGCAATCCTTGTGTGAGCTATATGGTGTCAGTGGTTCAGAACCCCTCCCCCCCAAGTAGTGTATCACTAAAAGTAACAATACAAAAGTTGTGACGTAGACACTTCAACAAATGTATTTTATTCACTTTCTTCAAAATAGTGAAAGAAAAGCTACTGCTCTGCACATACTATGAACTCCTAGCCAATCACCAGAGTGCATTGCATATTTCAGAAAATATCAACCAAAACATAATCTTGCTGCAGATAAAGCCACTTAAAAAATTAATACATTTGAAAACCATTGATTGCAGATCATTTAGAACACAATAGTCCAGCAGTTATTTCAACGTGTTTTTTCAAGTATGCAGCACAAAGATAAGTGGGTGAGTCACTGCTGCATTGTTGTAGTTGCTCTATTTTTTAAAGTTTTTAACCATAGAGGATATTTTGCCACTTAGTGGCATTTTCTTCTTTTGTGTGTGTACTCTTCTTTCATACACATATTTTGTGATGCACAGACGTACCCACCACACATCCAGACAAATCAAAACATAGTGAAACAAAGACAACAGTTTTCTACTTATGCTTATATCAAACCATATAATCACTTATAATCACTTTATCACTAAATTAATTCCTCTCTGTGTGTGTGTGTGTCTCAATGAGAAAGTAAAAAAGCAATGAGCTTTTCAACAAAACAAGAGTTTACCTTTTTGCATTTACATGATGATGATCAGCTAGTAATGGTAAAATGATTCTACTCGAAGAACCTAAACTTTCTTCATTATCATGATGCAGTTTTTAAAGGGGAAAAAAGCCATTATTGTCCTTTTGATGTAAACCTTTAAGCTGAAAAAACCTTGTTTCCTTCTTTTTTTGTAATGCAGCAAATCATTATGTTCAATGGGACAAAAGGTTTATTTATAATTGACAACCCCACAGAGACGTACTGCCCACTTTGCACTTGCACTCAATTCAATAGAGCTTTTAAAAATATATTTACGCTAATTTCATTGTTTTTGATTAGCAACAACATAAAAACCTCAGCTTTAATGATGGCTCTGCTGAACACTCTACGATACTTATCCAGCACCACAGGATAAATAACAAGTTAGCAACTAGATGCTAAATATAGTGGAACATTTAAAGACCTTTAGAGACCCTTTTACAGCCAGAGCCAACAAGTCAGTGTTGGCTGGTGACTTTCAGCTGAATACATTTGGGATGGTCTTAGTCATGTAAATGGTTGCTAGATAATAAACACAGACTATAATTAAATTATAAATAATTAAATTATTATTACTATATTTAAAAAATGATTACATTTTCCCAAATATTTTAATAAGTCTGCTATTTATTTATATTAAACATCAGCACTGCTACATTCACGAAGCACTTTTTTTTTTAACTCAAATATCCTGTAAATGAACAATAAACATGTTTTCCTTACTCAATAGTAATAAAGCAAACCGTAAGTGCATAAATACACAAATACATTTTTACATTAATTAAAAAACAACTAGGTCCAGTGTAGGCATGCAGTGCATTTTAGAAATTCCAGGAAACAAATCATAACTTATAGATCACTTACTTCACATCATCATTGACTGTCACTACAATGAAAGAGAAAGTAACAAGAACATGTTTACATGCAGAGAGTTTCATTTGTAAAGTCAGACTTTTTAAACTTAGCTTCAGAATTCACATTTAACTGACAAGTTGCGAACTAGACTAAGTTATCTTAGTAATAAGGTTAATTAAACTCACTTTCTCCCATTAAAGATAATGCCAGAAAGCTAATATCACTCAACACAATGTATTAAAATGTGTATGCTAAGGTGCTATGGTATTGGAATGATGTAGGGACAATTTTTGGAAGCTAATCCTTGCTAATGCCTTAATATTTGACACACTTCCGACTTTTGGTAATGTTTTGCTAGCGCGGTACCCACTTTTTTATTTTTTTATATCCAATCAGATCTGGTCACAATTACGTGCAACTCTTTAGGATTGTTCATTTATTAGTGCGCTAAACAAACAGAAAAGCTCCCACCAGAAGCTCTTTGAGGAGACACCGAGGTGCCTTCAATGTTGCTGATAGACCGCATGCCTTTCATTCATCTTTGATTTATTGGATAGCAGAGGCCCTTTAAAGAATGACATATAAAAGGTATCTTAGTTTACATTCACCATTGTTTCATCCTATATTCACATGAGTGTCAAGCCGCATTTACCGCGTCGCCGGTTGTTCGTAACTGTTCAGTGACGCTATTCACAACAGTCCGTGAAGGCAGCACCGTTTCGCCTCCGGCACATGAATGCCTCACGATCGCGTCTGACCAATTGGAAGAGAGATCTGAGCCAGTCAAGCCCGCCAGACCACGGCGACAGACCGGAACATACGCGAGTTGTCTTTCAGAATAAGAGCCCAGACCCCGCCCTCTGGTTGTCGAGCTAATTTCTTTGAGTGCTTTTTTTAATCAAGTATGATACTGGAGTTTATATCATGATGTATAACACTGTGTAGCTGCGAGAACATTTTAGAAAACAACTATTACTGTTGCATTACAGCTAGAACGACCATGGGTTTAGTTGTTAAACTCAATTTGGCTTAAAGATATGAGCAAAACCACCTACTTGTAACACCCGGTTCCGTGTCTCCTCTGTGTCTTCTCTCTCGTTTAATTCCCTGCACCTGCCCTCAGCCACTCTTGTCTCGTTACTGTCTGATGTCGTACACCTGTTTCCCCCCCTTATATATTGTGTCAATCTTTCTCTTGTCTGCTGTCGGATTGTCGTCTCTTGTTCCGTGTCCTTTTCCCGTCGTCCTGTCTGTGTTCCTGATCCTGCCTGACCTGACCGATGATCCTCTGCCTGTCCCTTTTGGACCTTGTTTGTTTTTCAACTGTTTTGCCTCATTAAAGAGCGCCTTTTTGTTACTTATATTTTGTCCATTCTGTCTCTCTGCGCCTGAGCCTCACCCTGTTACACTACCCCTGACACTACTACGATGCTCTTGGATTTTATCAAAATAAATGAATAATTGAAAACAAGTTATCTGCTCAGTGCTCGCGGAACAGCTGGCTACACTTTGATCCTTGACATTTAAAACAGTGATTATCTACAATTGTTGCGATACATTTAGTCTTATTCTGAAATCCCCGGTTGGGACCCTAACCCGCCACTCGGTTTCCCTGGTGACGCATTTGTCGGAACCTTTTTACTTCACCATAAGTAACTGACCCGCATTCTTCCGACGAGAGACTGTGCTTCGTGTAGTGAACAGCGGGCTGATCGAGCAACCAGAGACGGCGGTTCCGGGCATCGCCGTAAGCCAGGACCTGGCGGCGGCGCCAGCTACCCCGGCTCCGTCTCCATCCCGGTCAGCCCCAGCGCCCCGTACCCCGTCCCGGCGGGCTTCAGCTCCCCGTCCCCACGTCCTGAGCCCCCACATCCTGAGCCCGGTCCCCCAGAGCCCCCACGTCCTGAGCCCGGTCCCCCAGAGCCCCCTCCTCCGCCCAAGCTCTCATGGGGGGAGGGGGAGTAGGTTAGGCCGGATGGAGCCCCGGCCTAAATCTGGTGGTGGGGAGTGTGGCAGCTGTCTCTAATTTGGCCTCGGCTGCTGGTGATTGGCAATCAGTCAGCAGCCGAGGCCGCGCTCATAAAAGCTCTCAGTGGAGCAGAAGCACAGTCTTGCGGTCTGCTTGGTGTGCGTTGGTTGCCGAAATAAATATGTTCTCAGACAAAACCTCTTGCTGCCTGGCTGATCCTTGGTGCTGGTGGGGGAAACCCACGGGTTGCGGCAGTAGACCTGCTACACTGACGCACCTGATGTCGCACCTCCTGCCACCTACACACATCAGGATATCCTTCAATATAGCGTGGACCAAACCCTGGCTACTTTTAAAGAGGGAGAAGATGTTGTTAAATGGTGGTCCTCTGTCTTTTCTTCTGGGAAATATCCAGGCCTGTGCCAAACTGTAAAATCAGCATCATCAATCTTTCATGGTCCATTGGTGGAGGTGTCGTTTAACCTGATGGGGGATGTCATCGACCCAAGATCTACATCCATGAACATATCTACATTCTCTGCCATTCAGATGGTAAAGTACACTTTGCAGTCCAGACAGCAGAGTGCTGTAGAGATGTTCAGCAGAGAAGACGTTAACTACGGCACAGTCGACAGGAAGCTGTTGTGCACCGACAGATATGCTAGAGAGGTTCATGTCATTTATGTTCGCTTTCTCTCATTCCAGGCTTCCTGATTGTTTTCACCTGTCATCACACCTGTCTCCTATGCTCATCAGTGTCAGCCCCGCCCGTGATTGGTCCCACCTGTGTCTTGTTACCATGTGCTTAAATTCCCCTGTCTCCCAGTGTTCCTTGTCAGTTCGTCTGGTCTTTTGCCATGATCAGGTCGGGTTATGTTGTGCTCTTGAAAAGTTTTTGATCCCTCACTACGTGAGCGCTTTCATTTTGTTCACTGCAGAACCGAAAAATAAAGTACTTACAAATACTTTATCTCTGTCTCCGGTCGTGCAATTGGGTCCTACTTCCTAAGTGTCTGAGATCGTAACAGAACGAACTGACCACATTATGGACCCAGCCGACCCAAGAACGCTTCACGCCGCTCTGTCGGTACAGGGCGTGACGATTTTTCATCACGAGGAAAAACTGGACAAAGTCAGCCGGAAATACAAGAGCTGAGAGGACGCCAGGCGGGTTCAGGAAGAATTATCTACACAGATGCAACAACTGGTTGCCCAAATGAATAATTTTTTCTGTCATCAACAGACTGCTCCTCCGGTGACGCCATCCACAGCTGAGAATTTGCCTGTCAATACTCCAGCTGACGACCCAGGTCAGGCTGTTTCCTCCCCGTTACGGCTGGCTCTTCCGGAGAGATTTTCCGGAGACTCTTCAATTGCAGAGCCTTTCTGGTACAGTGTGATCTGCATTTTCAACACAACCCAGCAGCTTTTTATCTGAGCATGGTAAAGTGGCGTTTATTGTGTCTCATTTAACGGGAAGAGCTGCAGCCTGGGCTACTGCAGAATGGTCTAGAGACACCGAACTATGTTACTCATTGGCCGATTTCATAGAGACTATGAGGCGCATTTTTGACCACTCATCGCCTGCTACGAAGGCCAGCAGAAGACTGTTTCAAATACGTCAGCTCAACCGTCAGGTGGTTGATTATGCCATCGAGTTTCGTACAGCAGCAGCGGACAGCGGATGGAATGTTCCGCTCTTCGTGACGCCTTCATGACAGGACTTTCGAACCGATAAAGGACCAGCTGGCTCCACTGGAGACACCCGGGATCTGGAATCCTCATCGCTGTGGCCATCCGGATCGATAACCGCCTTCGAAAGAGAGAGGAGCGCCGACGCAACCGAGATGTTATTCCCAGCTTCCAGAATTCGCCTGAGGGTCGTGCCGCCAGCGGAGGATTTCCAGCTCATGTTACCGGACCATCAGAGGACTACACTTCCGAATGACTCCGTGAACCCATGCAGCTTGGAAGAACCAGGCTTTCTGGAGGAGAGGCAGCGCCGTCACGGGAGGTTGCTGTTTCTACTGCGGCCAGCCGGGTCATCAACTCGCTTCATGCCCGGAAAAGATCGTGCTCACCAGTCAAAAGGAGGCGCTGGTGAGCAAGTTTCCGCAGACTTCCCTCCTCGACCTGTTACTCAGGTAGACATTTGTATTAACAATCAGACCATTGACCAGGGTGTGTTAATAGACTCAGGGGCTGACGAAAGCCTTATAGACTGGGGCCTAGTCAAACAGCTAAAAATAAAAACTGTCCCGCTATCTCATCCTGTTAGTGCCAGTGCCTTAGACGGCCGCTTGTTGTTCACAGTTACCCATTGCACTGAGCCCATACGGATTACTATAAATAAGGACCATACCGAGAGCATGCAATTTCATATTTTTGAGTCGACTCAGCACCCGATTATTTTGGGGTTTCCTTGGCTGAAGATCCACAATCCTCACATAGACTGGCCTTCAGGAAAGTTAAGGAATGGGGAGAGGATTGTAAGGGCAGGTGTAAACTTTCGCAACCTGTTAATGCACCAACAGACTCTAGTAGGATCATTATAGATCACCCTGACTATCCTGATCTACACAAGGTACCTTCCTGTTACCATGATTTAAAAGAAGCGTTTAACAAGTCTAAAGCCTTGTCGCTACCTCCTCACCGAGATTTTGACTGTCCCATTGATCTCTTACCGGAGCCCCATTCCCAAGGGAGACTTTACTCGATTTCGAGACCTGAGAGAACAGCAATGGATGAATACATCTCCTCTTCACTCAAATCAGGGATTATCCGTCCTTCATCGCTCCAGCCGGAGCGGATTCTTTGTGGGAAAGAAAGACGGGTCTCTGAGACCTTGCATAGACTACAGTCCACTAAATGACATTACGGTGAAGAACCGCTATCCTCTGCCACTCATGTCATCTGCTTTTGAACTGCTTCAAACGGCCAAGATATTCACCAAGTTGGATTTAAGAAATGCATATCACTTGGTTAGAATAAAACAAGGGATGAGTGGAAGACTGGATTCAACACTCAGAATGGTCACTATGAGTACTTGGTAATGCCTTTTGGACTGTGCAATGCATCTGGGGTTTTTCAAGCTTTTGTGAATGAGGTTTTGCGGAATTCTTGAATATTTCAGTGTTTGTGTATCTGGATGACATACTGATTTTCTCCCAGACGCTAAATCTCATGTTAACCATGTCCGCCAAGTTTTGCAGAAACTACTGGATAATCAGCTATATGTCAAGGCAGAGAAGTGCGAGTTCCACACAGAAGAGGTGTCTTTCTTAGGATACATAGTCTCACCTAATCATATCCAAATGGATCCTGCGAAAGTCAGTGCAGTATCCCAGTGGCCCACACCAGACTCCAGGAAAAAGGTTCAGCAGTTCCTAGGATTTGCTAACTTCTATAGGAAGTTTATTAGGAATTTCAGTTCTGTTGCTGCTCCTCTGCATGTTCTGACTTCTAAGGTTCCCTTCAAGTGGACCCCCCAGGCGGATCTTGCTTTCAAACTTCTCAGAGATAGATTCACCTCAGCTCCCATACTCACCATTCCAGATCCCCAGCGCCAGTTTATGGTCGAGGTGGATGCTTCCAATGAGGGAATTGGAGGAGTACTGTCTCAACGTTCTGCAGAAGACAACAAGATGCATCCATGTGCTTACCTGTCACGGAAGTTGACAACGGCAGAGCGGAATTATGACGTGGGAAACAAGGAATTGTTAGCTGTAAAAGCTGCCCTCGAGGAATGGAGACACTGGCTAGAGGGTGCAGAGCAACCGTTTTCAGTCTGGACAGATCACAAGAATCTAGAATATATAAGAAAGGCTAAGCGCCTCAACTCCCGTCAGGCCAGGTGGACACTTTTCTTTAGTAGATTCAACTTCACACTCTCTTTTCGTCCCCGGGCTCAGAATCAAAACCCGATGCTTTGTCTCGCCTTTACGATCCCGAACCACTTGCGGTAGAGCCCAAGACCATCCTTCCACTTAGCCGGGTGATCGGAGCCTTTTCCTGGCAAGTGGAGTCAGACGTTAAAGAGGCAAATGTCATGAATCCAGCGCCTAGCGAGTGTCCCAACAATCTGCTGTTTGTTCCTGAGGCTCTTCACCCAAGGTCATCCACTGGGCTCACTCATCTGTGCTTTCGTGCCATCCGGGAGTAGCAAGAACAATGTTCAGGATTCAACAACGTTTCTGGTGGCCATCCATGAAGAAAAATGTGGCCGAGTATGTAGCGGCTTGTCCGGTGTGTGCGTGTAATAAGACCTCATCTCAAGTTAAGATGGGCTTGCTCCAGCCGCTGCCGATTCCCCATCGTCCTTGGTCACACATTTCGATGGATTTTGTGACAGGATTTCTCATCCAGAGGCAAGACTACGGTTCTAACAGTGGTTGATCGATTTTCAAAGATGGCTCACTTCATCCCATTGACCAAGCTTCCCTCTGCCAAAGTCACCGCAGAGGTCATGATGAATCACGATTCAGGATCCATGGATTCCCTAATGACATTGTTTCCGACAGGGGTCCACAATTCATTTCCTCCTTCTGGAAAGAGTTTTGTCGACTCATAGGTGCCACCGTCAGCCTGTCATCAGGTTATCACCCTCAGTCAAATGGACAGTCGGAGCGCCTGAACCAAGAACTAGAGACTACGCCACGTTGTCTCGCCTCCCGAACCAGACCACCTGGAGTGACCACCTCACATGGGTCGAGGTTGCCCACAATACCCTTCCCACGGCGGCCACAGGTCTCTCTCCATTCCATTGTGTCAATGGTTTCCAGCCCACTTTTCCCTAACAACGAGGAAGAGGTGATGGTTCCATCGGCACATGCCATGATCAGACGTTGTCGCAGAGTTTGGGCTGGTGCTCGCCAGTCTCTTCTCCGGGTTCAGCTCGGATGAAGGCTGTTGCGGACGCTCATCGCAGGGTCGCTCCTCCTACAGTCCAGGCCAAAAGGTTTGGCTCTCTACCAAAGACTTACCACCCATGTCGCCTCAAAGAAACTGGCTCCAGATTTGTGGGTCCGCTTCCAGTGTCCAGAGTCATCAACCCGCGCGGTACGCTTGCAACTCCCCAGGACCTTGAGAGTGCACCCAACGTTTCACGTTAGTAAAATCAAGCCGGTGTGTGAGAGCACACTTGTTCCCGCCTCCAAGCCCCCTCCACCGCCCCAGTTCTTTGAAGGGGGTGCCGCTCACATGGTCCGTAAGCTACTGGAGGTCCGTAATAGGGAGGGACAAGCAATTCCTGGTAGACTGGAAGGGTTACGGTCCTGAGGCTAGAAGCTGGATAGCTGCTTCATTTATCGTAGACAAGACTCTTATCCACGACTTTTACAATCAGCCTGGGCCATCAGGAGTTGGCCCTAGAGGGGGGGGTACTGTTGTGCACCGACAGATATGCTAGAGAGGTTCATGTCATTTATGTTCGCTTTCTCTCATTCCAGGCTTCCTGATTGTTTTCACCTGTCATCACACCTGTCTCCTATGCTCATCAGTGTCAGCCCCGCCCGTGATTGGTCCCACCTGTGTCTTGTTACCATGTGCTTAAATTCCCCTGTCTCCCAGTGTTCCTTGTCAGTCTGCCTGGTCTTTGCCATGATCAGGTCGGGTTATGTTGTGCTCTTGAAAAGTTTTTGATCCCTCACTACGTGAGCGCTTTCATTTTGTTCACTGCAGAACCGAAAAATAAAGTACTTACAAATACTTTATCTCTGTCTCCCGGGTCGTGCAATTGGGTCCTACTTCCTAAGTGTCTGAGATCGTAACAGAAGCTCTGTAGCAACATCGGTACAGCAGGGACAAGGGACAAGGCCCAGAGACAGAGCAAGTTGCGCATAGCCAGAGAGGAGGATGGAGCTTGAATGTCAGCCCACCACATCAACTGCTGCAGAGAAAAGGAAGCAGGAGGTAGAGGCTGAAAAAACAGCAAGAAAAAGACATGGCGAAACAGCGCAAGCGAGTACATGAAGGACTTGTTCAGGCCCAAAAAAAAAGGAAGTCTGTTCATGATTCATGAATGACATATTCATGTGTGTAGACGCCCTACTAACGTTCCACTTTGAAGTATTAATTAGGTTTGTACATTGTGTATGTGTATTTTGTGTTAATTATTAGGGCCCCTCGACCACTGACAGTCTTATTGTTCTTAAATGTTTGTTCCAGACTTATTTTTCTTAAATGTTTGTTTACAGATCGGATGTGAATGTTGGTTAGGGAGGACAATTAAAAGCACTGCTATCAAAGACGTGGATGATTTTTTTATTATCTTTATTTAAAAAGGACCATGAACAGTTAAAACATAAATGTCACCATTTGATGCATTGTACCAGATTATAGCTTCAGCTCATTTGCATCTGTAGTCCCATGACATAACAAACATATAATTATAACAGACATAAAATAATGACAAATATAAAACAATAACAAATAGTACAAGACTCACTACAACAGTATATGTGCTAAGAAGAACAAATACACACAATGCAAAGCTACAGTACAGCACATTAAAAGTAAGTAATGAAAAACATTTAAAGGCGTTATAATATACACAATAGAATGTTCCAATTGCAGTAGAGCGGGTCAATTGAACCTGCAGAGAAATGTACAATGAGTTTCCTTTTAATGATCTTGATTAAATTGCAATTCGAAACTAGAAAATGCATTTCCTGCTGAAAATGTGTTGGAATGCTAACATCTGAAAGCTTGAAGCTGAAATATAAAAAAGAAATAGTCTAGTCTGATGCTGTATTTTCCAAATGTTGAATAATTTGTTGTACGGAGCTCAATGGTGATTTTTGCAAACTTGCTTCGTTGAACCGAAAAGCCTCACTTGTGATCTCATCCTGAAAATGATCCAGCTAACTACGTTAGCCAGGTACGAGAAACAGGGCCCAGTAGTGCTTCAGGTCAAATGATCACGCATATTCAGTTCAGTTAATTTTTTTAATGTCGACAGACAGACAAACACACACACCTGCGTAACCCTCGACTGTGAACTCGTAAAACACACTCAGTGTTCACTCATATAGGTTCAAGACTTGCAGAGAAAACTTCTTCAACCTCATCATGTACAACAACCCTGCTAACAACATGAACAACAACGTAGCTGAATGAACTTATTTTTTCAACCCTCCAGTTTTTAAGTATTTAACCATGTCTCATTTATTTCTGATGATCTTATCAATGCAATAGTGATTTTTTTAAATCACAGAGAAGAGAGAATTTTTTACATAAAAATTAACCACTAATTAGTTTTTCCAGTGTGGACAGTTGAGTGTCGAGGCTCGGGCCTGGTACCGTTGGAATCCGAAATCGCGCGATTAGTGGGTATATTCGTAGGTTTATCTATGTGCGACCATTGAAACCCGTTTTACGGCCCTGAACCAAGTTACGGTTAACCAAGACCCTATCTAAAATCGTCAAAGGACCTTCCCGACGTCCCACAAACTCGGGCCTGGTACCGTTCGATCCGGAATACCACGACTAGTGGGTATAGAGACTGGGTTCACCTCTGTGTCCTTTAAAACCCGTTTGACGGCCCTGAACCAAGTTACGGTTCACCAAAACCCTATCTAAGATCGTGAATGCACCTTCCCAACATCCCACAAAGTCGGTCCCTGGTCATTGCGTCGTTGGTTGGTACAAGTTTACTTTAGCATATTTACTTTGAGAGAAAGAAATTGTATTTTCGTGGAAAAACTTTAAAAATGTCTAGAAATTTCCACATACACACAAAATGGGGTTTTGACAGATCAATAAATACTAATAATTAGGGCTGTCAGCGTTAACGCGTTAATCTATGCGATTAATTTGGCCGCGTTAACGCACTAAAATATTTTAACGCAATTAACGCAACTTTGTTTACTTCCAGTGTTCGTTGAAGTTTTTAAAACAATTATTTCTCCGCGAAAATAAGGAGCAGAAATCAGTTTAAACTCGTGGATGAATCAGTCGGGTTTCCTCCTGCGCTCCTTCCTCCCGTCTCCCCCTCTGATACACAGAGGAACGGAGGGGCGACGTGTCGGGTGACGCGGCGCGGAAAGAACTCGTCACACGAAACCGTCAACGTGATTTGTCAATCCGTTTGTCTGTCAACATTTCGGGAAAAAAACAACCAATGAACACTCAGTAAATCACAAAGGACCTCCCACCTCACAGGTTAGGCTCTATAGCAGCCTGTCAGTCAGAGAACCAGAGAACACGGCGCGAGGACAATGAGCCTCATTGAATAGCGCTGAGATTGTTCTGGAATGTTTGATGTATAACACGTGGGTAGCCTATGTGTCATATGCAAACGACTTTAAACGGTGAATTTAATTTTTTTTTTTTTATATATAAAATGAGCCCAGCCTCCAGAGGGTTAACAGGACATATGTGAATGTCAGTCAGTTACCAAGGCCACTGGTTCTGCTGTTGTTCAATGTTAAAGATGACAGGACCAATGGGGTCTCAATATACTTCTTTTTTTTTTACTAATCTGATGTTTCACTGAAGAAACAATTTATCATCCACGATATTAAATACCTCGCTGGCACTTTATAGGTAGGAGCCTCTTTGAAAACACAGCTCTGTGTGAAGTTTAGTCTTTAAAAAGAATGAACTTTTAACTTTTAATTGCGATTAATCGCAATTTCAAAATGTGCGATTAATTAGTTAATTTTTTTAAATCGATTGACAGCCCTACTCTGCACGGTGGCGTAGTGGCTAGCACTGTCGCCTCACAGCAAGAGGGCCGTGGGTTCAATTCCCGGTCGAGGCGGTCCTTCTGTGTGGAGTTTGCATGTTCTCCCAGTGGCAGCGTGGGTTCCCTCCGGGTTCTCCGGCTTCCTCCCACAGTCCAAAGACATGCCGTCAGGTTAATTGATCTCTAAATTGCCCATAGGTGTGAATGCGAGAGTGAATGGTTGTATGTCTCTATATGTGCCCTGGATGGACTGGCGGCCTGTCCAGGGTGTCCCCTGCCTTCGCCCTATGTCAGCTGGGATCGGCTCCAGCGCCCCCGCGACCCTAATGAGGATAAGCGGTATTGATAATGGATGGATGGATGGATGGATGGACAGCCCTACTAATAATACATTGTTCAAGTTTCAGAAACATTTTGGGACTGCTATTTGAGTTGAGCAGTTACAATACAGATTGATTGTGGTTGAGGG
Source organism: Pseudoliparis swirei (assembly GCF_029220125.1). Lineage (NCBI taxonomy): Eukaryota > Metazoa > Chordata > Actinopteri > Perciformes > Liparidae > Pseudoliparis > Pseudoliparis swirei. Next base: position 25,953,623 of record NC_079393.1, read on the forward strand.
GTGTTGCGTGACACAGGGTTTCAGAGGACTGGCTCCTCACCTCCCTGGTCACTGCGTCATTGGTTGAAATTGGTTGGTACAAGTTTACTTTAGTAGATTTACTTTGAGAGAAAGAAAAACATTTTTAATTTAGTATAAAAAAAATTAATTTCCAAATACACATGGGGTTTTGACAAGGACGGAGCAACAACAAAAACACTCAACTTTGGGCCCAGAGTGACGGGACATACTTAAAAAAAAAAAAAAAAAGGTAGAACAATTATTTAAAGTTTCAAAAGTTAACACATCTGTTCTTTATTGGGCCAAATTAACATTTTCATAGCTGGCAGTTTTCATGTCATCGTTGTTCAAGTTTCAGGAACATTTGGGGACCGTTTCAGATGTTTGTAATGGTGGAAGATAACATGTCTGATAATGCATGACATCCCAGTAACGTTGAGGTCCAGGTGAAGCAGAAGGTAGAGTGCCCTTAGCTTCTGCACTGAGTCGTATTCACCAGTGAAACTGAATATTTGAGTTGCAGTTACAATACAGATTATTGTGGTTGTTGCGTGACACGGAGTTTCAGAGGACTGGCTCCCTTCATACTGTAACGAGTATAATTTGAACACAGAGACCGTGGCTCCGTTTCTGCTTAAATAATAAAGGAACTGAATAAACAACAAACCCATCTCTGATCATGAAACTATTGCAGATAAGTAACATGCTCTTTTTTTTGTACTCAGAATCAGAACTTGCAAACAATTTTAAACCAGTAGAACTGACAAACACGGTGGACCAGACCCCTCTAAATCCATTTTACGTCAAATTCTGGATCACTTCAGTAGGTCAGAAGGCTTTAAGGACGTCCGAAAGCTTGATTTTGCACGGATAAGCAACTGATGAACAGCCTGAAGGACAAAAGATAATACAAACAGGACCCACCCCTCGTGGAAGGGAGGGGGCCAACAGGACCCACCCCTCGTGGAAGGGAGGGGTCGTCACAAGAGAAAAAGGAAAGATTATTGTAATTTGGTTTAAAATGCTAGTGAGAGTGTGCTCACCTGTGTGCGCGGATGTGTCGGCGCGTATCACGGCAGAGCGATGCGCGTTATGGAAGCGGCGGCGCTGGGCTTAGCTTTGTAGACATAGGCTGTGTCTACTACCGCGCACTTGAGCACTTCGAGCACTGACTTTCAGTGTTCGAAGTGCGCCACTGAAAAAACCAGCAGAATTCAGTGCACTGAAAGTACCCGGAACCGACGACGAGTTGGACTCGCATTAGAAAGACTCCAGAGGGAGCCGGTTAGGAACCGACGACGAGTTGGACTCGCATTGAAAGACCTCACAGGAGGCCGGTTAGGAACCGAAGACGGGTCGGACCTACATCAGAACACATGTGTATGCATAAACTGTGAATGAATGTTGAATACCGGTGGTGAATAAATGTTGTCAAAGTGGAATCCACAGAGCAGAGTCGAAACCTAACGGTGTCAACGTAAGCTCTGGTCTGTTGCATTGCATGAGTGATGAATGAGGACGTAAGGTTCCGAAAGACACGTTGTCAAGTAAAGAACCCATTGTATGGCAAATGTTGTATTATGTGTAAGAGCAGTTACGAGTTTGAGATTGAAGAGGATACTGAGAAACAACGAGGTAACTCGGCGTAACTCAGCTTGATACAAGAACAGAAACGTAAACATACGAGGGGGAGACCAGAACAGAGCTGCTGCGGGTCTCCGCGGAAAGCACGCGCCTTCACAGAACAGCAGCCCCTCCCCTACCCACTTAGCTGCGCGCCCGTTCTTCACCCTGCAGCCACTCTGAGCGAGACAATAACAGAGCAGAGAGCAGGACAGAGCAGAACAGTGACGGAAGAATTCCTTTTGAAGATAACTATTAATTAGTAGAGTATGCGACCATCTTTTACTTTTTGAAATGATGTTTTAAAGAAATGCATTGTTTTGCCAATTTTTTTATTTTTCTTTAAATTAACTGATCAATTGCCCGGCTAGCTCAGTCGGTAGAGAATGAGACTTCTAATTCAAAGGTTGTAGGTTATTAATTTTTAAATTGATCCTCTTTATTTTATATAGTCATCTATTTTATATTTTTATTATGATTTTTCCTCAGTCTCTGAAAGATTTGACCCCTTTCAAGCATAACTGCAGTTTTTCCAGCCACAAGGCACCTCTCTTAGCAGTTCAGATAAAAAATAATAAAAGAAAAACTGAGAAAAAGGTTGATGTTTCTAAGATAATGATGATGCCACCACTGGGTGGTGAGGGAGGAGCAGCCTATTTAGGTAGAATCAGAGAGTTGTAGAACGACAAACTAGGGAAAGATTTCCTTGAGGATAGCATGACTGAACAGTTTTTAGGTTATCAATAGAATCATCTGTGACTGTGACCATACAGACTGAGCTGAAAGGGATAGTAGGACTAAAGTACATGAACTTCTATGGCTGGGAAGCTCAGGTCAGACGCCATATAGATAAAAATAAACAAGAGCAGGGAAAGATGAACCTGACCAAAGCTGAAGCAAATGGCACAAGCCACGGTGCAGCAGACAGCAGCACAACCTGGACCTTAAGTCTCGTATCCAGCCCCTCCTCCAAATCCATAAGCACTGATCTATCAACAGCCACAGCAAGCCACGTTTGCACCGCTTCAAGCTTAGTTCCCTCAAACCTTATGTCCCGCAACAGGAGGGTCAGCAGCCCATAAATGGGGCCCAACAACAGAGAGAGAATTTGCATAAAAAAGCCCGTTCAGGAGTAAGAGGGGTAACAACTGGGGCAACGGAGGCTTTAGACGAGTATTAATACATTTTTTATTATAGTCAGGCTAGACATTGGGCTAATTTTTGTCCTTATCCACCACAGGGTTAGCAGTCTCAGTCAGGAACGCTTCAGTACTCCCATAATGTCTACCCCGCCATAACAAGCACCCAACACATAGCCACAGCCACAAGGCAACAGTGATCCACGGCACCATGCCCGGATCAGAGACACAAAATTAGGCGTGCCCAGATCCAACAGCTGACAGCGAACTGTACCCACTGAACAGAAATGTGCCACACCCACTAGCACCCAATGATTCAACTGGAGGCTAAAGAGACACTGAACAGGAAGCAAAGGGTCTGGTGAGACAGAGTAGATGATGATGACATCACACCTCTGCATGACAACATCCAGCAGTGGAGACTTTGGTTCAAAGTCCTGCATCCCTACTCGCAACCAGGGGACCAAAGACATTGTGCCCTTAACTACACCTTGATACAAGATGAGATCTGAGATCCTGAGGGACTGCCTGCAACACGAGATTGAGGTTCGTGAAAACCCAACTGTGGAGGCTTGGAGATCTATGCAGAGAAGCAAGGAGTAGCAGCGGCTGTTGAATGAACACCAGAGCTGCAGATTGTATGCAGTCGTTGACACCGCAGCTCCACATCACAGTGTTGGTCCAGAGTGGAGGCACAGAGAAGAACAATGGTGAAAGCAGAGGTTGAGGCTACGGACTGGGTGCAGACACAATATAAACACTTGCATTACTCCACATTTGAGAACATGTACAGAATTGCACACACATCGGAGGTCCAGTTAATATTAGAGACACATGCTTAGACACGTGCTTAGCCACACACATAGGAGAGAGAACACTGATCATGGGGACACTGACAACATGCTTAACTTATTTCCAGACACTTTGTGGACTGAAGGGTGAACTGATGTGTGACTGATTCCGATAGCTCCCGTAGAGATAGAGTTAAAACCGCGTACGATTCCAATTTAATAGTCACCAGCATCCCTTAAGGATGGAACAGACTGTAGATATTTTTAAACCATAGAATGGCTGTTATAGGCAGGTGTACTGGAGAAGACGAGGGCTCCCTGGAATACATTAATTAATTAATTTCCTAAACCTGGAAAATGGGCTTTGATTTGGGGCCAATAAATAAATTTGTAACCCGTTCTTTACTAATTAGGCCGACTTATTATGACATTCCTTACCCAAGCACAATGACGATGCTGTGAGTTCAGACAAGACATGGTTCTCCTGCATTGATTTGACAGACGCATGAATTTTGTATTTTATTTCTCTCTTCTTCTCAAGGTTGACTGTTTATTAAGATTATTATTATTGAAAAAGACGGATTTAGGAATTCCATCCTATTTCAAAAGAGGGATAGAAGCACACAACAATCTATGTTGACGGAGGTTACTTCACACTCGGTCCAGGTCAAGGGTAAGGCAGAGGCACCTTGACACCACCTGACACATTGTGCCCCAGCTACCTGTCCAACAAGGACATTGACAGAAACACAATCGGATCTAAAAATGTTGATGCCACAGAGGTCGTTCCGTAGGTGGTTCGGGGAGCCTGATAGCCCAGCTAGAAGGTCCCCCCCGCAAACCACTATAGGAACAGTTGTGAATGAGACAAAATGTTCTAATAATCATGGGACTGACTCTTGCCATTATCGTAGGATTAGTCATGTGAGGTTTAGAGAAGAACCTGCCAAAAAAGACATTATAATAGAAAAGATTAGGGAGAATATTGTTTTGAATGTATGTTGCATGAGAGCGACTGTATGTTAATATTATAGATTGACGAAGCCAGTTGAATTACGTGAAGTGACTTACAATAACAAAGACAGGACTCTTATTGTGAAAATACTTGTTTAGCGACTTGACCGGAAGTGACGTTTTGACCGGGGGTTAGTGACATTTGACCCCTCCATTGTTCTAGCGGAACTTTGAACTAATCACTAGAAGTTAAAGGCTGGACTCACCCTTGAGAGTGAGGATTGGCTGATTTTGAGTCTAAGACTCTGGGGATTGGAGAAAGCGGTCTCATCAACAGATATCTCGACGCCGGAAGGCTGAGGAAGCAGAGGAGCCGGGAGCCAATGAAGAGCACGATCTACCACCCACGATGCTGCCCATGGGAGTCATGTCGTATCCAGGGTCCATGCGACACCAGTGGAAGAAGAACAACAAGCCTGACCAGGACGATCCAGACGAGATCAAGTTCGAGACCACCGGATAAAGACCCCAACGACAGCCATGGACGACGCAGACGAGTACCAGGAGGAAGCAGAGGAAGCAGACGAGTTCCAAGACCCAGACCGGGTTGAAGCAGACGAGTTGCAGGACCCAGACAGGGTTGAAACAGACGAATTGCAGCAGGGACCGGATCGTCAACGGGCTAACAGGGTGCCAACCTGCCACTCACCAGCCGCTAGGGTGCAAGACCCAGGCCTGCCTGACCACTCTCAATTTCATCTCTCTTCTTCTACACCTGCACATTACAGATTTAACGCACACAGACCTACTGACTTCCCTAGGATGGAAGATCTAAGAGGGTGGATCGGAGTACCACATGACAGAAACCACGCCCCTATTCCCATGCCTAACAGAGAGAGACTCTCTCCCCGAGAAATAGGTATCTTACAGGTCTTATGGGACCTTAATCTAGGCAACGAGAGATCATATTTCAGGAGACTCATTCACGTCAAATGGCAGAGCTAAGACAGGACGAGGAGACCAGGACACATAGCCATGACAAGATCTGGCATAAAGAGGGAAATAAATATTCCCGGAGTAAGGGTTCACATCCAGCGGATGTGAAAAGAGGGATTTGTAAAGAATATATATTTTAGCTTAGCACAGCCTAGTATTGTTTGCATAAATATTATGTGTAAGATGGAAAACACTGAATGGAAGTTAAAATCTCCAGCAGAGCACTCTGGCGCCTGACTGATCTAAAGAAAGATAACAGTGACACTTGGTGAGGTTTTGTGAGCCCCCCTCCTCCGCATCCACACATTCCGGAGGTGATCACATACAAAGAGCTCTCTATACTCTCAGAGCAGGGGAAGGCAACAGAGACATTTACCTCACCGGGCCGATAGATAAGGAAGGGTCCAGATGTGGGCATTATTCTCCTTTAGACACTTGGGGCCCCTCAATGGCCACTCACTGACCCCTCACACACACTCACCCACACACACACACACATGGCCTTTCTCCGACGTACACGCACGCACGTGAAGGGCCTCTTTTGACAAACGACCTCCAGCGCATCCCACCTCGGAAGAGATAAGATTATTTTAGGAAACTCCCGAGCTCAGACAAAGGAAGCTATATGTGAACTCTCTTCTCTTCCCATACCTTTTCACAACATGTGCTCTCATTGGCGGGCCACGAAGAACCAATGAATGAGCGACAACGGCGGAAGCAGAGGAACAAGAACCAATATGAAGACACCACCCTCTTTTCTCCTGACCAATCAGAATTGTTCCTTTTGGCTATTTCAATGGCCGCGCGCGCTCTGCTCAGCATCCTTTCTCCAGCGCTGGGGCCATTGGTCACAGCTCTGGATTGGGGTCCATGCGCATGACTGTCTGTTTGTATCCTGATTTTGAATAAACGCTTTATAGAGTTAAAGTAAAAGTCTACCTCTGTTCCTTCCAGTGAGTGCCGTCCAGGTGGTGTGTGCTGTCCAAACTCCAACAATACTTCCAAAGCGGCAGGTCAAAGCAACCAAATTGGAGCCAGGAGGTAAAAGCACTCACACCAAAGTACTCAAGTCTACTTGTGCCCCGGGATTTTAGTATTTCAGTGACTTCTTCAGCTTGTGTATTGACATGGAAATTGCAGTGAACCATTGTTGTTCAGCGGACTGGACATAGATAGAAAACACTGTCTTCCCCTGTGACACTGATGTGGAATCTGTTCATGCTGAGATTATGGCTCTGGACCCTCTGCACTACCATCGCTAACACAATGCATTTCTGATCAAAGAAGATGGATGTACTTCCATCCTCCTTCCTGCAACGGCATCCAGAGAAGCAGATGAGTTATCCTCCTCTTGAAATGATCTCTGGTCAACCTGTTATCTGTTTGGAGAGTTGTTACTTCCTGGTGTCCTTCAGCAAAACCCTTATTTATGACTTCAACAGGAAAGAAGGACCTGAAGCAACATGATGTAACCTGTAAGGTCCTGCTAAAACAATATGAAAACAATGAAACTAAATAGTTTTCGCTGTCTACATCAATCATTAGTAGATGACTGTATGGAAGTAAAAAAACTTTTAAATCTGTGCAAAAAAGGTTTTTTTTTTAGGTACTGCCAAATTGTGCTTTAATTTAATTGTTGCCACAAGGATTTGTGGGGTGGCATTATTTTCTTTGGTAAAGGAAATAATGAGATCCCCTGGCAACTAAAAGTTGGACCTTGTTTTTTTGTAAACTGTTTTGCCTCATTCAAGAGTGTTTTATTGTTATTTATATTGCGTCCAGCCTGTCTCTCTGCGCCTGAGCCTCACCCCGTCACAAAGACCTGACATTCTCCATGCAGACAAACGGGATGCAATCATACACAACAAAACTAATGGTTAAAGGTTCGTTTTAGAGCTGCGCTCCTGTTGTAGGAACGTGACACGTAATAATATACATTCACTCAAGGCCTGATAAATGAATGCATCAATTGGGATGCGAGTTTGCTTTCGTATTGATGAGATAGAATGTACTGGGAGAATTGTGATTTATATTACTTTGTAGTTATGACACCAATTTACCACAAAAGCATCCAAATATCATCAACATAAGGGCAGCAACATAAGGGCAGCAAAACGTTGCTTTATTCACAATGTTTCCCTTCACAAATTGATATGGAATATAATATATACGTGCATAAGCAGTAAGAATACACCATCTGAAACACTGGATTGAGAGGAATATCCCTTTTCTTGCAGATTTAAAAGTACAAAACTCCACTCCAAATCGTTGCCGAGGAAATGCTGAGGAAAGGTGCATCTGTAACAGGTGGTGGAGGAAGGTGGAGAAGTTCAAGTAGGTTGAGTTGTAATGGAGCTGAAGAGGTGGGCGTGAATAACAGGTGAGAGTGATGGAGCTGACGAGGTGGCGTTGACTAACAGGTGAGAGTGATGGAGCTGACGGTGAGAGTGATGGAGCTGACGAAGTGGGCGTGACTAACAGGTGAGAGTGATGGAGCTGACGAGATGGGCGTGACTAACAGTGATGTAGCTGACGAGGTGGGCGTGACTAACAGGTGAGAGTGATGGAGCTGACGAGGTGGGCGTGACTAACAGGTGAGAGTGATGGAGCTGACTAGATGAGCGTGACTAACAGTGATGTAGCTGACGAGGTGGGCGTGACTAACAGGTGAGAGTGATGGAGCTGACGAGGTGGGCGTGACTAACAGGTGAGAGTGATGGAGCTGACTAGATGAGCGTGACTAACAGTGATGGAGCTGACGAGGTGGGCGTGACTAACAGGTGAGAGTGATGGAGCTGACTAGATGAGCGTGACTAACAGTGATGGAGCTGACGAGGTGGGCGTGACTAACAGGTGAGAGTGATGGAGCTGACGAGGTGGGCGTGACTAACAGGTGAGAGTGATGGAGCTGACTAGATGAGCGTGACTAACAGTGATGGAGCTGACGAGGTGGGCGTGACTAACAGGTGAGAGTGATGGAGCTGACGAGGTGGGCGTGACTAACAGGTGAGAGTGATGAAGCTGACTAGATGAGCGTGACTAACAGTGATGGAGCTGACGAGGTGGGCGTGACTAACAGGTGAGAGTGATGGAGCTGACGAGGTGGGCGTGACTAACAGGTGAGAGTGATGGAGCTGACTAGATGAGCGTGACTAACAGTGATGGAGCTGACGAGGTGGGCGTGACTAACAGGTGAGAGTGATGGAGCTGACGAGGTGGGCGTGACTAACAGGTGAGAGTGAAGGAGCTGACTAGATGAGCGTGACTAACAGTGATGGAGCTGACGAGGTGGGCGTGACTAACAGGTGAGAGTGATGGAGCTGACATGTGGGCTAACTTGATTATTAGATGGACTAATCAGTAGATTACTGGATTACTACACTAATTAATAGCCGAGTCACAACTGACATTGCAATCCTTGTGTGAACTATATGGTGTCAGTGGTTCAGAACCCCCCCCCCCTCCCCCCCAAGTAGTGTATCACTAAAAGTAACAACAAAAAAGTTGTGACGTAGACACTTCAACAAATGTATTTTATTCACTTTCTTCAAAATAGTGAAAGAAAAGCTACTGCTCTGCACATACTATGAACTCCTAGCCAATCATCAGAGTGCATTGCATATTTCAGAAAACATCAACCAAAACATAATCTTGCTGCAGATAAAGCCACTTAAAAAATTAATACATTTGAAAATCATTGATTGCAGATCATTTAGAACACAATAGTCCAGCAGATATTTCAACGTGTTTTTTCAAGTATGCAGCACAAAGATAAGTGGGTGAGTCACTGCTGCATTGTTGTAGTTGTTCTATTTGTTTACAAGTTTTTAACCATAGAGGACATTTTGCCACTTAGTGGCATTTTCTTCTTTTGTGTGTGTACTCTTCTTTCATACACATATTTTGTGATGCACAGACGTACCCACCACACATCCAGACAAATCAAAACATAGTGAAACAAAGACAACAGTTTTCTACTTATGCTTATATCAAATCATATAATCACTTATAATCACTTTATCACTCAATTAATTCCTCTCTGTGTTTGTGTGTCTAAATGAGAAAGTAAAAAAGCAATGAGCTTTTCAACAAAACAAGAGTTTACCTTTTTGCATTTACATGATGATGATCAGCTAGTAATGGTAAAATGATTCTACTCGAAGAATCTAAACTTTCTTCATTATCATGATGCAGTTTTTAAAGGGGAAAAAATCCATTATTGTCCTTTTGATGAAAACCTTTAAGCTGAAAAAACCTTGTTTCCTTCTTTTTTTGTAATGCAGCAAATCATTATGTTCAATGGGACAAAAGGTTTATTTATAATTGACAAACCCACAGAGACGTACCGCCCACTTTGCACTTGCACTCAATTCAATAGAGCTTTTAAAAATATATTTACGCTAATTTCATTGTTTTTGATTAGCAACAACATAAAAACCTCAGCTTTAATGATGGCTCTGCTGAACACTCTACGATACTTATCCAGCACCACAGGATAAATAACAAGTTAGTAACTAGATGCTAAACATATTGGAACATTTAAAGACCTTTAGAAACCCTTTTACAGCCAGAGCCAACAAGTCACTGTGTTGGCTGGTGACTTTCAGCTGAATACATTTGGGATGGTCTTAGTCATGTAAATGGTTGCTAGATAATAAACACAGACTATAATTAAATTATAAATAATTAAATTATTATTACTATGTTAAAAAAACGATTACATTTTCCCAAATATTTTAATAAGTCTGCTATCTATTTATATTAAACATCAGCACTGCTACATTCACGAAGCACTTTTCAAAAAAAGCTCAAATATCCTGTAAATGAACAATAAACATGTTTTCCTTACTCAATAGTAATAAAGCAAACCGTAAGTGCATAAATACACAAATACATTTTGACATTAATTCAAAAACAACTAGGTCCAGTGTAGGCATGCAGTGCATTTTAGAAATTCCAGGAAACAAATCATAACTTATATATATCACTTACTTCACATCATCATTGACTGTCACTACAATGAAAGAGAAAGTAACAAGAACATGTTTACATGCAGAGAGTTTCATTTGTAAAGTCAGACTTTTTAAACTTAGCTTCAGAATTCACATTTAACTGACAAGTTGCTAACTAGACTAAGTTATCTTAGTAATAAGGTTATTTAAACTCACTTTCTCCCATTAAAGATAATGCCAGAAAGCTAATATCACTCAACACAATGTATTAAAATGTGTATGCTAAGGTGCTACGGTATTGGAATGATGTAGGGACAATTTTTGGAAGCTAATCCTTGCTTATGCCTTAATATTTGACACACTTCCGACTTTTGGTAATGTTTTGCTAGCGCGGTAGCCATTTTAATACAATCCATCAATACTTGTGTTCTCCATTCAAGAATTCAAGGTACAACGGGGTCAGTCATTAATATCCAAATAGTAATTTTTTGGTGGGTGAAGTATTCATTGAAGCTAAAAACAAAAACATGCTAAGCTAGGCTACACATGGGCTGGATTTCTGTACTACACAGCGATAAAGTTAATGTCAATCTTCTCCCCTCATCTCAGTTATGATAGCACATCAAAGTGTTCTTTTCAAGGTTTGGTCCCTGTGATGAAACGCTATGACGCATGCAGGGTAGCGACAATCGTTCTTTTTCTTCTTAAATACATGTTTCATGACGGAAAATACATATACGACTTCTTCTGACCTTCGAGTTTCGAACCAGCAGCACAGATTAATGACCAAGTCTCGATGCGGTGAGGATGAACAGCTACTTCAATGTTCATCTCTACGATCTGAGATGAGGCTTTTATCCTTACTAGAGCACTAATGAGGGCTCTAGCAGCGCTAAGGTCAGAGGGCAGCGGAGTACCAATGATACTGATGGCGCCGCGAAAGGTCGCCTCGGTGTGTTGGTGCGCGATGTTTTTTATTGTTTTCGTTTTAAATACTGTTTTCTGCTGGGATTCCCAGAGCTCTTTCACCAGAGAGGAGCTCTTGAATATCAGGGGAACAACTCCAGCGGATTTACTTCCAACGTTTTTAACTTCTGTGGAGTTACTGGACATTTTGTAAAAGGTGTGCTCACCTTCACCGTGGTGACGCCGACGGAGAGGGAAACGCTCGAGCGCTTATGCGGCTACGGAACAGGGATCTCGTACAGCTGCCGGCATATTTCTCTCAACGTCCGCTCACTGTGCAACAAACTGGACGAACTCCAGCTGCTGGTGGGAGAGACAGAGACTTCTCCTCATCCTCCGTTCTGTGTTTCACGGAATCATGGCTTAGTGGCTCGATACCAGACTCTGCGCCCAGCTCGCTGGCTTCCAGCTGTTCGAGCGGACGGGTCGGAGCTCTCCGGTAAAAAGGGTGGAGGAATCTGCTTTTACCAACAGCTGGTGCAACGACGTAACGGTGATTCTACAGCACTGTTCGCGGACCTGGAATCTTTATCATCCACTGCAAACCCTTCTACTCCCCACGTGAGTTCGCTTCATTCATCCTGGCGGAGTTTACATGCCGCAGGAGGGGAACGTGAACGAGGCACAACAGACACTCGCTGAACAGATACGGTGTGGAGCGGACCTTCCCGGACTCTTTAGTTATTGTACTGGGATTTTAACAAAGGAAACCTCAGCCACGAACTCCCTAAATATAGACAGTTAATTAAATGCCCTACCAGAGAGAAGAGCATTCTGGACTGCTACACAACAATCAGCAGGGCCTATCACGTCATCCCTCGAGCTGCACTGGGAAACTCTGACCACGTCATGGTTCATCTGATTCCCTCATACAGGCAGAGACTAAAGCCTGCAAACCTGTGGTGAGGAAGTTCAAAGTGACCAGTGAGGCTCTGGAGGATCTACGGCGTGCTTTGACTGTACTGACTGGGATGTCTTCAGGACTGCTACCAACAGCCTGGATGAGTACACAGAGGCTGTAACTCTACATCAGCTTCGTGAGGACAGCTGTATTCCATCCAGCTCCAGGGTGAGTTGCACAACGACAAACCCTGGTTCACTGGCGAGCTCAGGAAGCTAAGAAGGACCAGGCATTCAGGAGTGGGGACAGACCTGTACAAGTCCAAATACAGGTTTAGCAAGGCGGTGAGAGATGCTAAACGACTGTACTCTGAGAAACTGCAACAGCAGCTCTCAGCAAACGACTCTGCTTCTGTCTGGAGAGGGCTCAGGCAGATCTGCTTTATTAAATCACCCCACTCCATGAACAATGTGCTTCTGGCAGCAGTGAGCTAAATATGAGTTCTACTGCCGCTTTGAAAGACAATGGAGCAGTCCTGAGACCATCCCCACATGCCCCAACAAGCCACAGACCATCAGCCCACCTCCCCAGCCCATCAGGGCTCACACCTGCAACCCTCCATCAACAAGCGGCCTCGTCATCCTGGAGAGAGCAGTCAACAGGCTGTTTAAAAGCAGAACCCATAAGCAGCGGGCCGGACTCGTCTCCCCTCCACCCTGAAGCACTGCGGACTAGCTGTCTCCGTGTTCACCGACATCTTTCCTTTCCCTGGAGACATGCACGTTCAGCCTGCTTCAAGGCCTCCACCATCATCCCGTCCCAAAAACCCAAGATGCAGGACTCACGGCCACAGGCCAGTCGCCCTGACCTCCTGTAGTAAAACACCATCAAAAGAAATGTCTATATATGGTTCGTCCATTTATAAAAAGCAAATAAACACCAGTCAGTGTGTCCGTGTTTTCCACACTCATTAAAGCAGAATACGTGTTAACACCTAACAGGTTAGCAGGAATTAGCCGAGATACAGATGACCAAACTAGACACACTTAGTTCTTTTTAATGAGACTATATACAGAGATATAAATAAATGAACAGGGTGTATCATGATGATAACTAAATGATGATTCTAAATTCCTTCAGTTTTGGAGTATTATTGATATATTGATGATATATGTTGAGGATTTTATATATCACGAAATATTCTAATCTATATTTGTTGCGTTTAGTCAAATAAAAGATTTTCAGTCTGAAAACTGTTGGCTCCCCCTGGACACACCTGTATTGTACATGTATTTATAATTACAATACCACAATCATTTCGTCAAAATCATTAAAAATCCATTCCCAGTTTTTAAGGGTCATAAAATACGACAAAAATGTAAAAGCTTTTGGTGACGCAATGTCTACATTATATATATATGTATATATATTTATGTATATATATACATGTATATATTTGTAATGACCGAAAATGGATTTTGCCCATGAGCAATTTACTGGATGGAAACCGATCAATATAATAGTTTTTTTTAAGTGGTGCTGACAAATATATCCTACAATGTAGCAATTCATAAGTTTACATGCTCCCCAACTGTCGTAAGTCTGTCTGCAGAATGAACCGTCGTATCTTTTAATGAAGTCAGAACCACCTCCTCGTCACTAGATGGCGTCGTCTCAGCTGGACCCAAACCGAAGCTCGTCGCTGGGTCGATGTCGGTGGGATGGTCTGCTTTCTTGCCATTGGCTGCTTCGGTCTCCTGATGACCACTCCCATTCTGCTTTGTCGTCATATCCGTGGCAGTATTCAAAAGGTCTCTCCTTACATTTTCATTGGTTCCATTGCTATTGGAGGCTCGGGGGTCTCGGATGCTGCCGAAGCCCGTCTGAGCCATCGACAGCGTTCTCTGATTTCCCTCTGGCCGTTGGCAGTGGTAAAGCCCGTGAAAAGCAGAGCGAAACTTCTGAGACATGGCGTTGTATATCACAGGGTTTATAGCGCTGTTGGCGTAGATGCACGTCCGACAGAACAGGAGGAACCAGGCATCCAGATAGGGCGTGGACACAAAAGAGTTGATCAGAACTAGAGTCCGGTAGGGCATCCACAGTAGAGCGAATAGGATCACCACGACTGCCAGCATCTTTGTCACCTGTAGGAAATAAAGGGAGATACAGTCCGTTGAAACCCCATCAAACAGACGTGATAGTAGTTATTGTGTAAATAAAGCCTCTGAGGCTGGGTTGCACCAAACTAGCATGTTTACAATGTTTACTGAGGTAATAAATCAAGTGAAAAGTTGTTTTCTCGTCGACCAGAGTCGCCCCCTAGTGGACATTAGAGATAATTTTAAGTTTCAAAAAGCTTTGGCATCGGCTTCACTCGGCAGAATCGAAACAATAAAAGTGAGCCATGGAGTAGCAGCTGAGAGTGATGCAGCAGTGTGTGTAGGTGTGTCTGTTACCATGACACACCACAAACAGTTATTTATAGTTGTAGATGGGGAATCGGAAATGCACTCAAAGTGTGTAAGAGTAGTTCAATATCGGGTCGCATCAGCAGGGCCACGGCAGGGGGTATCAGACCCAGCCAGGTCCAATGGACCGTATAAGACATCACAAGGACTCCGGGGAGGAAGCAGAGTTAGTAATGTGTGATGGAGAGATGTAAAGTCATCCATAAGGAGAGAGAGGAGAGGAGAGAGGTGCTCAGTGTATCCTAAACATCCATAAGGAGAGAGAGGTGCTCAGTGTATCCTAAGCGTCCATAAGGAGAGAGGAGAGGAGAGAGGAGCTCAGTGTATCCTAAGTGTCCATAAGGAGAGAGAGAAGAGGAGAGAGGAGCTCAGTGTATCCTAAACGTCCATAAGGAGAGAAGAGAGGAGAGAGGTGCTCAGTGTATCCTAAACATCCATAAGGAGAGAGGAGAGAGAGGTGCTCAGTGTATCCTAAGCGTCCATAAGGAGAGAGAAGAGGAGAGAGGAGCTCAGTGTATCCTAAGCGTCCATAAGGAGAGAGGAGAGGAGAGGAGCTCAGTGTATCCTAAGCGTCCATAAGGAGAGAGGAGCTCAGTGTATCCTAAGCGTCCAAAAGGAGAGAGGAGAGGAGAGGTGCTCAGTGTATCCTAAGCGTCCAAAAGGAGAGAGGAGAGGAGAGAGGAGCTCAGTGTATCCTAAGCGTCCATAAGGAGAGGAGAGGAGCTCAGTGTATCCTAAGCGTCCATAAGGAGAGAGGAGAGGAGAGAGGAGCTCAGTGTATCCTAAGCGTCCATAAGGAGAGAGGAGAGGAGAGAGGAGCTCAGTGTATCCTAAGCGTCCATAAGGAGAGAGGAGGAGAGAGGAGCTCAGTGTATCCTAAGCGTCCATAAGGAGAGAGGAGAGGAGCTCAGTGTATCCTAAGCGTCCAAAAGGAGAGAGGAGAGGAGAGGTGCTCAGTGTATCCTAAGCATCCAAAAGGAGAGAGGAGAGAGGAGCTCAGTGTATCCTAAGCGTCCATAAGGAGAGAGGAGCTCAGTGTATCCTAAGCGTCCCCCTCAGCCTCTCAGCCTCTAGCAGCATCTCTAGGTCTGGACCAGGTGAACCTGGTTCAGGTCTCACTAACAGACCATCAAGAGGAAAGTATTCAGTCGTGAGTGAGAAGTCACCCATCAACGGTCGTATAACGGGAGATAAAAGGTGTTTTGGGAAAGCGTGAGTCACCATGGCTATGGCTGCATGCTTGAAGACCAGGAAAGGTTCTGGAAGAAGATTTCTACGTTTGATCGAGAGAAGAGTTGTTTTTTCAAATTCATAATTTGCAAACAAAACAGAGTCTTTGAAAGAATCAAAAGTTGTCTGTCGTTTATTGCTTTATTTATTGTTCCTCAGTCACGTATCTCAGCGAGCTTTGGAAGGCACTCCAATGAACATCCATTCTTCAACAGTCTCTCAGCCGTACAGAGAGTAACGCCCTCATACGTTATCTTAGAAAACATCTGGTGTGTCTTCTCCCTCTATTTCCTCTCAGTTGAGACATTCCAGCTGGCCTTCCTCGCCCGGGTTGGGAAACGTCTTGCTGAGTCAACTGTTTTTAAGAACGACTTCATTAAATGCATACTTCCTGTTTTCAGTTCAGAGCTATATTATCATCAATACATTTACATATATATTGTTTCATTCATATTTTACCATTACAAGGTCTTCAAGCATGCATCCATAACTTGGCCACCAAAGTATTATGCAGATTAGCACAGATTAGCACACAAACAGAGGTGCACACACACACACATACGCACACATACGCACACGTGACCAATCGCATGATCTTCCTGACTGAGATAATAATAATAATTAGCATATATTAATGGGAATATCAAGTTATTTGGCACCAGCCAAAGTATTGAACAAATTTAAATTTTGACCTGATGCAAAATGAAAAGTCAGGACAAAGTGAAATCCATCTTGAGGAGAACGTTAATGTCTAGGGTTGGGGACCGAAATCCGGTGCCAATACAGTTCCTATACAACCGGTGCCACCCGGACCGAAACGCAACGCACATTTCGGTGCTTCCTTTCGGTGCCTGAGCCGATTGAAATTGAAAAAAACTATTATTTAGAACTTCTATGGTGACTCCGCCCTGTCAGCAGATTACGATAGCCTATCATATTTAACTTTGAAAGGAGGCGTGCGCCGTGTTTGACTGCCTGCGTGAGCCCGGAGCGATCAGCGTCAGGCTGGGCGCAATGGGGAGACCGTCACCAGTGCCCCTGAACACGTGGAGACCGATGATGACTAGAGCAGCCTGAACTCAGATTAGTACCGTGACGTTGATTGCAAGTCTTGCATTCATAAAAGTAGGCCAACAAATAATAAATTAGCCATTTAGCTACGAGGTACGAACTACGAGCTACGAGCGCGACAATCTGATATCCGTTTTTTGTCAGTGCCGCCTCGAGAACGGCTTTTACAGGGAATATGGCCGAAGAGGTTTTTAATGTCGTCATTGTCAAACGTCGTTTTGTGTTTTTTTTTTTTTTAAGTATCGGTTGAGGCACCGTTTAGGCCCCGGTATCATTTTAAAAGTACCGGTTTTGCACCGGTATCGAAAAGAAAATAAAGACGGTACCCATCCCTATTAATGTCCAGACCAAATTTCACCGCAATTCATTCAATATACGTTATAATATTTCACTGACACCCACACATGTGAAAAGCATTTTTTTAAAGTATGTGTTCTTTAGGGTGAATAACGTTATTTTATTGCACTTCCTGAAGGAGCTGATGGGATTGCGTTTCACTGGAGTGGCGAACGTAGGAAACGGCCGACCGACCAAGAGGTCTAGACGGACAGCGACGACATTCGACCTCAAGTGTCTCAGAAAGGTGTCCCCACCTCTCCAGTGGCTGGTTACTATGGTAACAACTCAGACGTTTGTCTGAACCCCTTCAAGACAGGGGAGGGGCGTAGAGCCAGTCGGGCTGTAAGACTCAAGTGATTAGGCCAATAACACACCTACTCCCCTCGCAGAGTGGATACCAGGTATCATCACGCCAACGCCTCATCGCAGTGAGATAAGGGCTCCGTGTCCGTGCTTTAAGCATTTATTCAATACAAAGGAGGCGGGGAAGAACGCTTTCTAATTATCTCTCCGCTGCCATGAGGAGACAGAAAGCATTGGAGTGACATTTAAGAAAATGCATATTAAGACTGTAATTATGTGGCAGCAGGATACTTGACTACCGGCATGGCAAACACAATCTGATTTTTCTTTTTAGCTTTGCAAACAGCATCCTCTTAGGAAGCACGGATAATTAAAAAAAAAATTCACATTCAGCCTCTGATGCTATTGACTCACCCCGGGAAACAAAGAGCAACGCCTTCCCCGTCGCTCCTCCTCAACATGAGATCACAGACATTAAGAGAGTCTCAGAGATTAAACCTAGACCATCTCACACCACACTGTATTCATATCTAATCATAAAAGTGGCATACACAAGTTTATCAAACTCCCATCAGATTGAGTTTGCCTATCAAAAGAATGAAAGAGCGTGAAGTGCCCATTGAAGAACTGAGAGAGCAAAAACCATCCGCAGTATTAAGAAAACTTCAATGTGAATCCCAAATCGCATTATGCAAATCCTGTGCTCCCAGACGGAGCCTCTTGAACACACACCAGATTAAGATCTTCTCTGTGCTCTCGAGTTCAGTTACACCCAGGCCCGTGTTCCTGCAGAGACACTCACAGAAACAAGCCACCGGCTGCATGGGAAGTTAAACGTGTCATTGTATCCGCTTCAAAACGTTGGTTATTGTGTACCGAGCTGTGAATGGATCGGGCCCAGTCTACATCCGGGACATGGTCCAGCCTTACACCCCGGCCCGCTCACTCCGCTCGGCAACAACCAATCGACTTGTGACTCCGTCACTTCGAGGTAATCACTCGACAAAATCCAGAGTGTTTGCTGTCCTGGCTCCTCATTGGTGGAACGAGCTCCCCACTGACATCAGGACAGCAGGAAGTCTCTTTATCTTCCGCTGGAAACTAAAAACACATTTTTTCCAACTATATCTGGATTAAAACACAGATTAGCACTTCGGTGGCAATGAAATGGCTCTTACCTATGGTATATATGACTCAAAATGTAGGTGCGTTCACTTGCAGCGTGAAAAATGTGCGCTGTGAGAATGAAAGAGCGTATGCCAGCTTATATTTTAAGCGTCATTCTTTTTAAATCATATCAATTATTTAAAACTCAGCGTGAATGCACATACACAATTTTTTTTTCCAGGACTTTTCCAGACCTGGAAAAAATACATTTACAAATTCCATGACTTTTCCAGGTTTACCATGACCGTACGAACCCTGATACATAGGAGTATGGCTTTAAATTACAACTTGTTTTAAAGAATACCATGGACATAAAATCAATCAATCTCCCTTCTAGACTACAAATAAAGTCGACGTAACCCTTCTGAGTGGCTTATGAAGGAAGATGCTTTCAGGTCCAAAAGAGCTTCTGAGAACGTATCCTACATCGGAGAGCAGAGAAGACAAAGCAGCAAACCTGGGTGAGAGAGGGCTATTCTCAGTAAGAAGCTCTTTGGCTGCTCAGCCTGTGTGGAAGAGAAGCCATTAACACCACGATTGCCTTCAGGGTCTTATAACAGCCAGGAAAGAGGCCCAATAAGAGACCACTTTTCTGAGGCAATGGTTAGCAAGGGGGCATCATGACCACGCTGTAAGGAGGGATTCACGGCCTCCATATTCCCAACAGATCACTCACACACACACAGCCGGAGACGTGACCGGGGTCAAATGTGACGAAAGCTATCGCACAGCAATTACTTGATAGATAGGACGAGATGGAACGGCAAGAAAAGAGAGCGCACAAGGGGTTAATAGAAAAAGGGGGGGGGGGGAGTACATGTCGGATGAGGCAGAAACCTGTTTCCTGGAGGAGAGTGCGCTGTTTGGCCGGGCCCGGCGACCTCCCTTCCCCGCCTCCGAGGCTTCCCTGCAGCTCCGGCGCAGTGTGGTGGTGCTGGTGTCACAGCGGTTGGGCAGAGGGCTGGAGGGGGGACACAAGTAGCATGCCGGATGTGTTGGTTTGGTTTCTTGATGAATATTAAGCGGTTAGGAGGTGGAATAATGTAAACATGCACTTTGATTTATTTTTTAACAGGATTTTGAATGCAGGCCACAAATCTTTGACTTAAAACTAACCTTAATATTTCACGTCATAAACACAGTGTATTTCCATCAGTGTCGGCTGGTAAAGGTCATCCATCTTTCATCTGAACTAAGTTTTAAGTAAGAGACATCTTGACTTGTCTCTCGTATGGGTGTAACCCACTGATTGGCTCATGGAGCCAAATCATTTAATTGGCCAATCCAGGACCAGAGTCCTGAAAAATATCCGGGTCAAGGGAGGTCACTTCCTGTTTTGATTGGGTACCAGACAGCGGTCAGGTTTTTTAGGTGGTCAGACGCAGATGACCACCACTTTGTATCAGATGGCGAGCTGCCCACAAGTTGGATCAACATGGATGACTGCCCACTTCATTCACTTTCATTATAAATATGTGTGTGTGTTACTTGATTTATGTTGAAATTTCAGGAAAAACCCTTCAAACTGAACTATTTGATTTGGTGTTTTTTCCCACAAGAATTGAGCTCCGTAGCCGAACCTGGTGACGAGTCCATAGACGTTGGTTAAAATGATTAAAATAGAGCCAAAGGTTACAATGGGTCATTATCCAAAACCACTGGAGCCTAAAACCACCGAGTCTTTCGTTTCATTTGTCAGATACATGTCCGTTGTAAGATCCTTGCCTCCAGTTTTTATTGCAGGCTTTTTTATATAAATATTCAAGCTCCAAAGGCCAAGTTGACGTAAAATAATACCTAATGACATCATCAAGGTTATTCTCTCATTCAGTGCCACAAAAGACATTGTACAACTTTTATGATGAATAAACTGATATATTACATGCATGGAATTGGTAGAGACCCCTTATTAATGAACACATTGACGTATTTATATACTAAGTACCTGAGGTAGAGAACCCGCGCGATCAAGCCATACAGCACGATGGCGAGAAGCAGCGGTATGACATAGAAAATGGCAAAGTCGATGAGGTAGATAGGCAGGTAGAGCTCCCGTTTCACTTTGTAGCCGCACTGCACGTGTCCGTCCTGGCTGACCTGGATGGAAACACAGTTATCACAGGACACGGTTCTAGATAGATAGATAGATGATAGATATATACTTTATTAATCCCCAAGGGGGAATTTGTCGTGACAGTAGCAGCAACACACAAGAATAAAAACAAAACACAAAATATAAGAACAGGGATGAAAGATATAGAAGTATACAAGTAAAATAAAAGTAAAATACAAAACAAAATATATATGTAAATATACAACACACATGCATACACAACACACAACAACACTGACAAATCAAATACAAAAATATTAAATATAGACAGAGTGCAAAAAGCAAAGTGTGTGTATGAGTGCAGAGCAAATGAAATGAAATGTATGTGTGTAGTGCAAACAAATGAGATGTGTGAAGTGCAGATCAACATAGTGTAAGTATTCAGTTATTGTTGTAGTTATTGCACTATGATCTGGCAAGAGGTGATCTGTTGTAGAGCCTCATAGCCGTCGGCAGGAATGTTCTCCTGTATCTGTCCTTGTGGCAGCGGAGCGTGAGGAGACGTCTGGAGAAAGTCCTCCTCGGTCCCTGTAGGAGGTGGTGGAGAGGGTGGTCCGGGTTGTCCAATATGGACACAAGTTTCTTCAACGTCCTCCTCTCCACCACCTGTTCCAGGTGCTCCAGCTGGCAGCCGATGATGGAGCCAGCCTTCCCAACCAGTTTGTTGAGACGGCTGGTGTCACCGGCTCCGATGCTGCTCCCCCAGCAGACAATGGCAAAGTGCAGTACACTGGCCACGCCCACTGGGAGAACATCTCCAGCATCTTGCTGCACACGTTGAAGGATCGAAGCTTTCTCAGGAAAAAGAGTCGACTCATCCCCTTCTTGTACACAGCGTTGATGTTGGCCTTCCAGTTCAGTCGGCTGTCGATGGAGACGCCCAGGTACTTGTACTCCTCCACCATGTCCACGTCCACTCCCAGGACACTCAGAGGTGGAGGAGCTGTCGCCTTCCTCCTGAAGTCCACCACCATCTCTCTGGTCTTGGCCACGTTCAGCCACAGGTGATTCTCATCGGCCCACTTTACAAAGTCACTCACCACTGCCATGTACTCCTCCTCCCGTCCATCCCTAATACACCCGACCACTGCAGAGTCATCAGAGTACTTCTGCAGATGGCATGACTCCGTGTTGTACTGGAAGTCACTGGTGTACAGGGTGAAGAGGAAGGGAGACAGAACAGTTCCCTGTGGGGCTCCAACATCACTGACCACCGTTCCAGACAGCACACGGCCCATTCTGACAAACTGTGGTCTGCCTATGAGGTAGTCAGTGATCCAGGAGATGGTGGACGCATCCACACCGACCACCCGCAGCTTCTCACTCAGCAGCAGGCCAGTAGCTCTGGGCAGAGATGCACAATGCATCATACGAATCTTTCACATCTCAACACAATGATGCTACTCTCACAAATGGCACGAAGCTCTTAAAAAGCTTTTCACATTCCCCCTGCAGTTGAACCAGCCAAAAGAGGTTTGGTAATCACAATATATATATATATATATATTTTATTCCACATACAAACTTCTGCGACAGGGTGCACAAGGATAAATGGACTAGGACTAGCACAGCCTGGAATTGAACCAGCAACCCTCTGACTGAAAGACAGACCTGCTAAGCACTAACCTGCAGTCACCCTATACTGTATAAACATACATATATGATATGATATGATATTCCTTTATTCGTCCCACAGTGGGGAAATTTCAAAAATATAGATGTGGGCACAGGCCGAGGAGGTGGAGTAGCAGACATCTTTGAATAAACCCAAATTAAACTACAACTCATTTGAAAGCCTTGTTCTTAGTCTTTCTTCCAACCTGGAAAACATTACAGCCAATTCTATTTGTTATATTGTACTTGTCTCCAGGTTCATATTCAGAATTTATATCTGAATTTTCAGAATTTATATCAAGTTTAGTCCTTAAAACTGGTAAAGTTATTATTGTAGGAGATTTTAATATCCATGTGGATGTTGATAATGATTGCCTTAGTGCTGCATTCATCTCCTTGTTGGACTCGATTGGCTTCTGCCAGAGAGTACAGAAACCCACTCACAGCTTTGGCCACACGCTTGATCTTGTTCTTACTTATGGCGTTGACATTGAGCATTTGAAGGTCTTCCCACAGAATCCTCTTCTGTCAGACCACAACCTCATAACTTTAGTTTATACTACCGGAGTGTACTCCGTTAGTCAAAAGTTTCTTCACCAGATGTCTACCACGTCTCAATATAACAGAGGACTCCTGGTCTAACTTTAGTCCACGTCCATGTACTGGTCTTGTTAGACCTTAGTCCTGATAGAGGACTCATCTCTGTACTGGTCTTGTTAGACCTTAGTGCTGATAGAGGACTCATCTCTGTACTGGTCTTGTTAGACCTTAGTGCTGATAGAGGACTCATCTCTGTACTGGTCTTGTTAGACCTTAGTGCTGATAGAGGACTCATCTCTGTACTGGTCTTGTTAGACCTTAGTGCTGATAGAGGACTCATCTCTGTACTGGTCTTGTTAGACCTTAGTGCTGATAGAGGACTCATCTCTGTCCTGGTCTTGTTAGACCTTAGTCCTGATAGAGGACTCATCTCTGTACTGGTCTTGTTAGACCTTAGTGATAGAGGACTCATCTCTGTACTGGTCTTGTTAGACCTTAGTGCTGATAGAGGACTCATCTCTGTACTGGTCTTGTTAGACCTTAGTGCTGATAGAGGACTCATCTCTGTACTGGTCTTGTTAGACCTTAGTGCTGCATTCGACACCATTGACCATGACATCCTGTTACAGAGACTGGAGCAGTCGATTGGCATTTCAGGCACCGCACTAAGTTGGTTTAAATCCTATTTATCAAATCGATCTCAGTTTGTATTTGTAAACGATGACGCCTCGATAACCACCAACGTTAGTCACGGAGTTCCACAAGGTTCTGTGCTTGGACCCATTTTATTTACCTGATATATGCTTCCTTTGGGCAATATTATCAGGAAACACTCCATAAGCTTGTCAACCAGCTAGCTAAACCTGAAGCATGTCTAAGAGACTGATCCCGTCTCTGTAATAGGATGTCATGGCCAATGGTGTCCAACGCAGCACTAAGGTCTAACGGAACAAACGACTGCACCATCCCAGATGAAAGCAGTGACAGACTAAATGAAATACAAAATGCAGTGTATTTATCTCACCTGAATGTCCACCAGGAAAAACCACAGCATGCAGTAGACACAGGTGAAGATCCAAACCACGGCAATGATCCGCTTGGCCCGGGACACCGTGCACACCGTCTGGGCCTTCATTGGATGGCAGATAGCTATGTACCTGCATGCAATGAAGAAATAGAGCGTGCAAACATAACCATGGTTGTCAATGTTTTGTTGTTAGAATTTTCATTAGAGCACTGACCAATGTAATGAAAATATAGGAAGAAACTATTTGTACGATTATTTCTACGCCAAGAGAAGAAGAAAGAAGAATGAGGAATCACCTTAATGACTTAGAATAATTTTTTTCAGTGTATTGTGGTTTTTTCTGTATTCATAAGAGAGCATATGAGAAACTAGAATGGGCACTCGGTAGAGCGCATAACTTCGCATATCACAAGATTGGGCATTGAATAATGAACATTTTGGCATTAGTTGCATGCCAATTGGACAAAAATGTATCGTGCTATGGTCAAAAAAAGATGTTGACCTTTCCATGACCTTGACCTTTGACCCGATTGATCCCAAAATCTAATCAAATGGTCCCCGGATAATAACCAATCATCCCACCAAATCTCATGCGATTCAAGAAGATTTTGACCTGTTCATGACCTTTGACCTTGAACTTTGACCCGATCGATCCCAAAATCTAATCAACTGGTCCCCGGATAATAACCAATCATCCCACCAAATTTCATGCGATTCGGTTCAATACTTTTTGAGTTCTGCGAATAACACGCATACAAATAAATGAATAAATACATGGCGATCAAAACATAACCT
This sequence comes from Pseudoliparis swirei, assembly GCF_029220125.1. Lineage (NCBI taxonomy): Eukaryota > Metazoa > Chordata > Actinopteri > Perciformes > Liparidae > Pseudoliparis > Pseudoliparis swirei. Next base: position 25,978,555 of record NC_079393.1, read on the forward strand.
TCCGCATTTTCAATGCGAAAGTAATAAGATGATGTTTGGAGAGTGAACAAAAGCCACATTTCTCTCTCTCCTTGTATCTTTTCATCTTTTTCATTTTCATTGCATGTTTTTACTTCTGCAACACAGTGGATTATGTGAAAGATCATAAAGGATAATACAAATGAAGCTGAAACAGTTTCATTCATAATCTCTCAGTCTCTCTCTCCCTGTGATAACTCTGTTAGATTATTGTGGGCGTTCACTTTAGTTTAAATGAACCAACCAGATTGTGCACAGTTTCCTGAAGCCAATCACATCGTTGCTGTCAAACTTTTTTTTTAAGTTCTCCTCTGCTGCTGTCAGTTGTCATTACAGCTCAAACAGTTGGGACCCTCTGTTACGGTTTCGAACCTGCCACGGGGTTCGAACCCGCCACCTCTGCGTTCTGTTGCTGGAGTTCCTGTGCGCTATCCACTGCGCCGTCCACACGGCAAGACGTGGATAGTGGGAATTCACTGACAGCCAATGAAATTGCAGTATTATCTACGCTGTCCAATGTCCTGAAAAGCCACGTTTGGACGCTGTTTATCAAGAAAAGTGTTTCCTACTTTGCTATTTTTGGAGTGTCACTTTATCCCAGTGGCAGACAGATTATATCAGTACTTGACTTATTTATTTATAACCTCTACCATCTAAAACACTCAGGCTCATCTGAGCCTTCCTCCCTGGTGACGAGCTGACTGGGCGTTGGCACTGCACACCTGCTCTCAATTACAATCAACTCCAGAGACTACAATAACCCGGTCTTCACTCCTGCTCCTCGCCAGATCATCCCATAGAATCACCTGGCAAGTACCAGTAGACGCTTAGAGCTACATTGTTGCTGTCCGTACTTTGTAGAGCTGTTTTCAGTGCTTTGCTGCATTCCTTCCGACACCTTTTTTCACTCCAGACCTGCCGTGCCACGACCCCCTGCCTGGACTCTGACTACTCTTCCGAATGCCCCTAAGTATATTTTATAGATCTACCTAAATACGTATGCTTAACAACAGCCTGTGAGTTTTATGTATTCAGGTATATTTATATATATATATATATACATCTAATTGCCTTGTTGGACATTAAAACGCCTCGTTAGGCATTAACTCATTCCCTGCCTTCGGAGTACTGCATTTTGGGTTCAAACACCACTCAGTCCTAACACCCTCCTCCACCAAGTCTCCTCAGCATCAGCACTGCTCCTCTTTCATCATATGATTGCAGCAACTCCCTTCTTCACTACCACCACCAGTGTCTGGTGTCCAGGGGGATTTTGAGCACTATTGGACTCCATACTGAATTAGGATAATTCAGTATGGAGTCCAACTCCAATCCCCAAAGACGTTGCACTATTCAAATGTGATACATATGTAATACATTATTGTAAAATTATAATGAAGTCTCTCCTGATTGAAGTGTTTTGTTTAAGTTACACTTTCCATTATTGTCAACATCTTTCCAAGTAGCTGTTATTTATGTCTGGTTTTACTACCTGTCATGCAGCTACTGGTTTACATGTATCTGTCAAACTCCTCGTGGAAGTAAAACACTGTAACTGCCTACACTAACAGTGGCATGAGACAGTTCTCTATCCACCAAACACTATATAAAAAAGGAGAGAATAGACCAAACTGCACAGGACGAGGGCTCTTGCATCTTTTCCTAGCACCAGCATTTGAACCCTGACCACATAACAGACAATGGTGGATCCAGCTCTTGCTGCATGGATGGTCTTCACCGTCTGTACAGATACTGTAGTCCAGCCATCATCAGCCTGTCCCTCTAAGGACAAAAGCCTGGAGAGGACACCCCAGAACTGGGGGACGGTCCAGGGTTGGGCTTCCATCATCTCGGCCATTCCTGTACACCCCGGCACCGAGCTGTACCAGCGAAGTCCACAGCACTGGGTTGGCAAACAGATCCAATGTGGCTTCCCTGACCCAGGAATGTGGAGAGCCTTTATGAACAACAGGTGCCGTGAGGCCCACAACTAAAGGCTATTCGCCATCTTGCCACATGCATCAGCATGATGGTCAACGGCTTCACTATTACACCCTTCCACAGTTCCAAATTGCTTGCAGCAAGGATGTCTATAGCAAAAAAACCATGGAATTTGCCAAAATGAGGATTCGATTGATGAAAATCAGGGTTTTCACGACCCATTAAAATATGAATTCACAGCAAATTACGGAATGGTCAGAAAAAAGTACACACAACTTTAGCCCTGATCTTCCACTCGCCGTTTTAAGGGCATGACAACAAAAGCCCCGAAAATTTCGGAGGCTAAATACAGTGCATCCGGAAAGTATTCACAGCGCTTCATTTTTTCCACATTTTGTTATGTTACAGCCTTATTCCAAAATGGATTAAATTCATTATTTTCCTCAACATTCTACACACAACAACCCATAATGACAAAGTGAAAACAGTTTTTTGCAAATTTGTGCAAATCTGTTAAAAATAAAGAACGAAAACATAACATGTACATAAGTAGTCACAGCCTTTGCCATGACACTCAACATGTAGCTCTGGTGCATCCTGTTTCCACTGATCATCCTTGAGATGTCTGATTGGAGTCCACCTGTGCTAAATTCTGTTGATTGGACATGATTGAGAAAGGCACACACCTGTCTACATAAGGTATCACAGTTGACAGTACATATCAGAGCATAAACCAAGCCATGAAGTTCAAGGAATTATCTATAGACCTCCGAGACAGAATTGTATGGAGGCACAGATCTGGCGAAGGGTACAGAAAGATTTCTGCAGCATTGAAAGTCCCAATGAGCACAGTGGCCTCCATCATCCGGACATGGAAGAAGTTTGGAACCACCAGGACTCTTCCTAGAGCCGCCCAGCCAGACTGAGCGATCGGGGGAGAAGGGCCTTAGTCAGGGAGGTGACCAGGAACCCGATGGTCACTCTGACAGAGCTCCAGCGTTGTTCTATGAAGAGAGGAGAACCTTCCAGAAGGACAACCATCTCTGCAGCACTCCACAAATCAGGCCTGTTTGGTAGAGTGGCCAGACGGAAGCCACTCCTCAGTAGAAAGCACATGACAGCCCGCCGAGAGTTTGCAAAAAAGCACCTGAAGGACTCTCAGACCATGAGAAACCAAATTCTCTGGTCTGATGAAACAAAGATTGAACTCTTTGGCCTGAATGCCAAGCGTCATGTCTAGAGGAAACCAGGCACTGCTCATCACCTGGCCAATACCATCCCTACAGTGAAGCATGGTGGTGGCAGCATCATGCTGTGGGGATGTTTTTCAGTGGGAGGAACTGGGAGACGAGTCAGGATTGTGGGAAAGATGAATGCAGCAATGTACAGAGACATCCTCGATGAAAACATGCTCCAAAGCACTCTGGACCTCAGACTGGGGCGACGGTTCATCTTCCAACAGGACAACGCCCCGAAGCACACAGCCGAGATAACAAAGGAGTGGCTTCGGGACAACTCTGTGAATGTCCTGGAGTGGCCCAGCCAGAGCCCTGACTTGAACCCGATTGAACATTTCTGGAGAGATCTGAAAATGGCTGTGCACCGACGCTCCCCATCCAACCTGATGGAACTTGAGAGGTTCTGCAAAGAAGAATGGGAGAAACTGCCCAGAAATAGGTGTGCCACGCTTGTGGAATCAGACCCAAGAAGACTTGAGGCTGTAATTGCTGCCAAAGGTGCTTCAACAAAGTATTGAGCAAAGGCTGTGAATACTTATGTACATGTTATTTTTTCGTTCTTTATTTTTAATAAATGTGTAAAAATTTGCAAAAAACAGTTTTCACTTTGTCATTATGGGTTGTTGTGTGTAGAATGTTGAGGAAAATAATGAATTTAATCCATTTTGGAATAAGGCTGTAACATAACAAAATGTGGAAAAAGTGAAGCGCTGTGAATACTTTCCGGATGCACTGTATGTGACCCATCAGGAGGCTACAGCCAATGAGAATGCAAAACACGTGTTGGCAGGAACTTAGGGGAGGGTTCATTCAAACTGAGGAAATTTGACAATAACAGCAACATTTAGAGCACTCTATTTTCGAAAATGATCAAATGTTTTGTTTTATCACGATCTGTGATAAGAAAATGTGCAACGTTGCGTTACATCAAATTAATTTATATTCACATTTTGAATGTTCCGAAGAATTGTTTATTCATCTAGCACATGATCAGACACCAAGATCAACCGGACTGCGTGGTATAGTCCATTCTCTGGAATTAGCCAGGACGACGAGGTCTTTGAGATACTGATGCCACCGACATTGAGGCACTGCTTCCAATGTCTCCCATTTCCCGTGTGGAGATCAGCGAGGGAGAACATGGAAATGGCCGAGCCAGTCATGGGGTCCATGAACGCGTCGCCTGCTTTGTGAACATAGCAGCTGACAGGATGAAGGAGACTTTGCTGACAACTAAAAGGCAAAGTCTAGCAATCATATACAGTTCGGGCCAAATTCACTCAGAAACCATGGGACGCAGGGTAATTTTGAGAAGGGAGGGGCATATGCTCTTTGAAATGTGTGAAATGTCTTTACTGCAATATAACTGTGCCACTAGTAGAGTAAGCAGTCACATTGGGTGTGATATATAAACATATTTAAAGTCTCTCACAGTTTATTTGGGAAATCTTTGCAAGTAAAGTACAATTTGTTGTAGGTGAAGCAGATTTGGGGGCGGATCTCGCTCTGGATTGCTGCCACCTGGATCCAACGAAGGTGGAAGGACTCTCAGTTTAGACGAAGCTACTTCCTTGAGAACAGATCGAATTAAAAACTATAAAGATTGTCCAGAGTAACTGGGGAATACATGTTATTACTTTATTTTAAAGTTTGATTGTTTCAAGATAACAAAATAAATCCCATTAACCTCCATTGTATTGGTGCGAAGGAAGACATTTTAGATACAGGTGTAATTAAAACGTAGATAAGTAAACCCAAAACTATCTGCATGGACGGATACTACAATGGAGGTTAACTGCAGATAATTAGGAAGACATGTAGTTTGTTTGTAATTTGGGTGGTGTTATTTGCATCATTTGCAATGGTTGAGCACCAAAGGCCATCATATGATGCCCCTATCAGCAGGACATCATGTGTCTGCGCCGTCAACACCATTACAAGTTAACTTTGAAAACACTTATTAGGTTTCGGAAAAAGAACATGTCGTTTCGGGGGAACTTGCTGACTGTTGCTGATGTCCTTCTTGGGAGGACAGTCTCCAGAGGGGACACACATGGGGCTATATGCAACACAGATGTGACCAATTATTTTAGCTAAGACTTTGATATTCGACCTGCAAAAAGCATCAAAAAAGTTAAGTTCTTGAACAGAAGCTGTCAACAATGTGTCGGCAGTGGCCGAGACCATTGGTTTGCATCAGATGACATCACCGACCACCACATTGTGTACCTTTGTTTACATGTAGATTACAGACACGTGCACAGACATGTTGGGGGAGGGGCTCAAACCAAAAAAAATGGCACCCATCGCCAAAATGAGTTATCTATTGATCACTGTAACTTGAAGTTAGCAAGTAATTGGTTGCTACGCAACACCTGAAACACATTGTGTCATAAGACATGAGAGCTGAACACAATGACATCTTTTCTATTAACAATTACAATTTATTTTCATTTACAAAATGATAGGAGTGAAAAATGCCATATAATAAACGTGCGAGGAGGAGGAGGGAGGGGCAGGGCACGAGGAGGAGGAGGGAGGGGGGGGGGCTTGTGAGCGTGGAGCATGTCGGGGTGAAATTATCCCAAGAACTCAAATAAACACCCCGTCAGATATCAAAACACATTTGGGGGGGATTTGGTGACAGAGAGTAATTAGTATTCTTAAATACTTATTAATGAAGAAAAAGGTCTCCAGCAGAAAGGGCACTTTTCTCATCCAGGGCAAAAGGGGAGGAGCTTGATTCCCACTAGGGGGCTATCTGTGCACGTGCCTGATGTAAAACATAAGTTACATACTGTCCTCTGTGACCTCTGCAACAAAAAAAGACAAAGCATTCTCCTGTACAAGTTTTAAAAAACGGCAATACCAAAAAACAGGACGATCTCGAACGGTCGTTGCCGGCTGTTTGTCGGCGCTCACCTCTCCACGGTGAAGGCGGTGATGGAGCAGGAGGACACGTTGATGCCCAGGTACTGAAGGTAGGTGATGCCCAGACAGCCGGCATGGCCGAACACCCACGTGCCCGTCAGACCGTCCGACACGTTGGGCAGCCCCGCCGCCACCAGCACCGTCAGGTCGGCGACGGCCAGGCTGACCAGATAGCAGTTGGTGGGCGTTCGCATGTGACGGGCGGTGAGGACCACGAGGACCACCATGATGTTCCCGACGATGCCCGCGGCGCACACCAGCAGGACCAGGAACACCGACACCGCCTGGTACTCCAACGATTCGGAGACGGCGTCGCTCGGACTCAGAGAGATGTTGGTCGGGGTGTCGATCCGAGAGCTCCCGTTGTCCGTCATGTCTGCTCGCGGTTTGTCTTTTTATATATACACCCCAAATGTTAGTCAATCGCTCTGAAACGTCGCCATGGCACGTTTCCTTCTCTCGAGCATTAACTCTTCTGTAAAGGCAGCATTGTATTGACTGTTGAATTGAGTTATCACTTTTGAAAGAAGTAACAGATGTGAACTTGCTTTTTACTTTAATTTCTGCTTTGTTTCACCTTCACCTCTCTATCCATTTAACTAATGAAGAATGAGAAGAATAACACGGTGAATGAGATCTCAGGACTTCCCCTCAGTCACCTAGGAAGAGAAAGAGAGTTCAATTAATTGGACAAAAGGGGAATTGAATGGACAATAACCTTTGAATTGCCCTTGGATTTTTTTCATGCCAATGTCAAACACTCTTTCCCAGGATATCTCTACCTCTGGGTAGAGGGTGGGGGGTGGGGGGGTGAACAAAGCCAGCGGGTGGTGGCAAATGGCAATGAGATGCAGTGGTAGCACGTAAGATAGAGATCAGCAGTGAGTTCAGGTTTCTCTGGACATGTTTCGAGATGATGAGATATCTCGTGAACAAAGGCTGCGAGAGCAAAGATCAAAGGTTTCATCCAACTCAAAACCCAACTGGACTTCAACCAACTGTATGAACCAGAACTCATCACGTAACAGACCGTCACCAACGACCTCCTCCTCTCCTCTGATGACCACTCCTTCAACATCCTCATCCTACTGGACCTCAGTGACGCCTTTGACACCATCAACCACTCCATCCTCCTCTTCCTCACCCCCTCATCCTACTGGACCTCAGTGACGCCTTTGACACCATCAACCACTCCATCCTCCTCTTCCTCACCCCCTCATCCTACTGGACCTCAGTGATGCCTTTGACACCATCAACCACTCCATCCTCCTCTTCCTCACCCCCTCATCCTACTGGACCTCAGTGATGCCTTTGACACCATCAACCACTCCATCCTCCTCTTCCTCAACATCCTCATCCTACTGGACCTCAGTGACCCTTCTGATACCATCAGCCACTCCATCCTCCTCTTCCTCAACATCCTCATCCTACTGGACCTCAGTGACGCCTTTGACACCATCAACCACTCCATCCTCCTCTTCCTCAACATCCTCATCCTACTGGACCTCAGTGACGCCTTTGACACCGTCAACCACTCCACCCTCCTCTCCCGTCTTGAGTCCTCCCTCCACATTATTGGCACAGCCCTCTCGTGGTTCCAGTCTCTCTGACCGCCAACAGTTCATTATCATCAATAAATTAAACTTGGACACAGTCCATCAAGGTGTCCCCTCCTCTTCATCCTCTAATTGCTCTCCCTTGGCAACATCTTAAGCCACCATGGCCACACACCGCTTTACATCTCCACCAAATCCATCACACTCACTACCGACTCCACCATCAACTGCCTCACAGATAGAAAGACCTTGATGCAAGACATCTTCCTTAAACTCAACATCGACAAATCTGAACTCCTCATCATCGGCCCCAAGTCATCAAACCATAATTGCAGCATAACTTGTCCCTCTTCATCGATGGCACCTCTGTTCCTGCTTCCACTCACATCTGTAACCTTGGTGTCATCTTTGATCCGACCGTCTCCTTTGAGCGCCACGTCAAGCACATCACAGAAACCACCGTCGTCGAGCTTAAAAAAGCATCGCCCGTCTAAGGCCCGACCGCTCCTCTTCAGCTGCTGAAACACTCATCCTCGTCTTCATCCCCTGTCGACTGGACTACTGCAACAGCATCCTGCCTCCCCAGGCCCACTCAATGCTCAGGAAATGTATTCAAATATACAGGACTGTCTCAGAAAATTAGAATATTGTGATAAAGTTCTTTATTTTCTGTAATGCAATTAAAAAAACAAAAATGTCATGCATTCTGGATTCATTACAAATCAACTGAAATATTGCAAGCCTTTTATTCTTTTAATATTGCTGATTATGGCTTACAGCTTAAGAAAACTCTAAAATCCTATCTCATAAAATTTTAATATTTCCTCAGACCAAGTTAAAAAAGATTTATAACAGCTGAGTGTTTGTCAAGGCTCAGGAAACCCTTGCAGGTGTTTCGAGTTAATTAGACAATTCAAGTGATTTGTTTAATACCCTACTAGTATACTTTTTCATGATATTCTAATATTTAGAGATAGGATATTTGAGTTTTCTTAAGCTGTAAGCCATAATCAGCTATATTAAAAGAATAAAAGGCTTGCAATATTTCAGTTGATTTGTAATGAATCCAGAATGCATGACATTTTTGTTTTTTTAATTGCATTACAGAAAATAAAGAACTTCATCACAATATTCTAATTTTCTGAGACAGTCCTGTATATAAATATAGTTGAAGAAAATATGTTTGATATATGACAATATGGGAGGAGTGCCATGAAACCAGAGGAGGAATAAGCAACGTAAGTGTTCACATATGAATAGAATGAAATCAGAATGGATGTGTGACAACAACTTGTTCTTCACGTTCAGTTGTTCCCAGATGTGAAATATTACACATCCTTTTACTCGTGGGCTAACGGAGTGGATGGCCTGTGTGTCAGTATGGCTTTAGTTTATGAGGAAATAAGCAATTAGGATTTTTTTTTAAAGAAGATAGAACTGGTTGTAAACATGTTTCTGGTTTATTTGCAGGTGGAAAAAAGATATAGAATTACCTTTTCTTCATGTCAGCTTCGTCCTGGATTTTCTTCAAGCCTCTTTCTCTCTTCATAAATTAAAAATGTCTTATTTGTCCCCCTCCAGTATTTATGGTGTCAGTCGCGGGTTAACCAGGTGGTCCGCGTGGCCATGCAGTTGTCTCCATGCCGGCCAACAGCCCGCACACGCGCACCCCAGCTACGTCACACTCACACAGATTAACGACGGAAGCAGAACTCGTACCTTCAAAATAAAAGCGCGATGTTTATTTTATTTATTTTTTTAATGAGTGGTTAGCTGACTTTCACTTGGTGCAACTTTATTTAAACAAGACAATATTTCATGTTATATATTATTTAAAGTGCGGGTATATGTTTAGCTAGCTAGATGAAGCATTAAGTTGTTACATTTGAAGTATTTACTTGAGCACTCCGCGCTTTATAACTCCACTTCTAAATGACTGTAAATCTGCTGCCGACCCGCCTTTAAAGATTTATGTATTGATACACATAAAATTGGTACACATAAATGTGGCTGCCGTTCTATTAATTCTGCGACGTTGATTTTAATGGGAATATCCGTTCTCTTACATTATTATTTCCATAAATCTGTTGAATCCAGAAGTCTTGTTTTTGCACCAATACAAAAGTCAAAACAGATGCTACAGGCTTTTATAATGACATATGTTTAATCTTTCTGTATTAAATAGGAGAGCAACAACCGTGGGGTTTTTTGGACATATAAATAATAATTAAAGAGAACGGATATACCCACTAAAATCAATTTAGCAGAATTAATAGAACGGGGTTTTTTGGACATATAAATAATAATTAAAGAGAACGGATCTACCCACTAAAATCAACTTAGCAGAATTAATAGAACGGCAGGCGCATGTGTACCAATTGTATGTGTAATTGCACATTACTAATATGCCTGACCTTTGACATTACGGTGATAAGGAAAAAAATCAACACAAAAATAGAAAAAAAACTTTTCACAGGGAAAAAAGTAAAGACACCTTCAGGAGGGCAACAGAGGAGGATCCCTCTCCAGGATGGACAGAACAATAGATGTCATGTGACCAGATGGACAGAGTTACAGAAACACATTCAATGAATATGACAGACATAAATAATGAGTAGTAGGCATGGACCACGATCCAGTTTCTTTAAGTCTTGAAATCGGCCCAATCTATCATTGGTATGGATATCTGAAGGACAGAGATATTATAGGAATATTATACATGGCTTGATATGATCAACTGTGGATCAGCTAACGTTCTCTATGATTGAGTACAGGCACACTTTGAGGAGAGGAATGAAGTGAGCACCATACTTCACCGTGACGTCTGGCAGCCCCGACCCCAGAGGGCCGAGCTTTGTTCCTGGGCCCTCTGATGATTCCCCTCTACTAAATATGTGTAGTTTGTAAAGCAAAAATGTGAAAACAATTAGCCATGAGAATCAGGTTAAATGTGAATCAATGATCCGCACAACAAGCTGACATCCCATGCAATACGCAGTGCATCGACTGAGAAGGAACACACACTGTCAAAACTGGAACGGGGTTAGGCTTTTACTTTTGAAACGTGTGAGAGGAAGTCGTGTGTTGTCTCTGCTCCAGCTTGACACTTCTGTGTGCTGCAGTTCCTGGCTCTTTCAGGGATTCCTGTGTTTCAGGGAAGCATCTCCCACAATCATCACCCTTCAGCTTACTCTGCAATGAGATACGGAGACATTAAGAGGTCCAACCAAAATGAGAATGAGTTTCATTCTTCATTAGATGTCAGGTGGCATCTCATGGCTCCAAGCTGAAAGGACACAGCCTTAATGCAGAAGTATTTTTCACTGTAAATCCTAAAATATCTCCTGAAGTTGAAGAGAGGTTTTTAGGAAAGGATTAACAATAGAGATGAGGCAGTTTCATGTGGTTTGACTACATTTTTGAATAGAAACATGTGAACAGCCGTGTACTGTATGAAGGATGGCTATGAATACAAAGATCATAGATCTTATTAAAAATAATTTAAAACTATATGAGAAGACCCACGTCATGTGTGTTTGAAAATATTAATTTCACAAAATAATGTATAATGCTATGTAAACTACACCCTTTAGACACCTTATACATGGTGCTGTATTTGCATTTCAGCATCGTTAAAGGAGAATATTTGTTATTATATTATCAAATGTTGTCGAGTTGAAAGTCGTGCTGATGTTTCTTTATGTTGCTTAAGAGCCCAACCTCGAGAACATCTGTATGCTTTTATCATATGATGTAAGGTGACTGCTGCCATCTAGTGGCTAGAGTCTGGAAGTATGCAGCCTTCCACAGATCTGATCTGATTAGGGAAGAAAGAGACCAAAACCCCCAAAAAGCTTTAAAAGTACAAAATGTTACAAGTAAGTCAAACTGAAACTTGGCCTTTATGAGTCATTCATTCATTCAATATAAAAATATCATTCCATTTGCAAATGAATACTTGATAAGACCATATCCAGAACGGTAAGTGACCAGAGAGTCCTGATGGATACAACTATCAAGAATAAGTTCAAGCTCACACGGGCTCCGGTCCTCTAGACTTTACGGATGCACAACTCTTTTATGGAACCAGCTCCACCTTCAGGTATCAAGATCCTCCTCTTTTATGGAACCAGCTCCACCTTCAGGTATCAAGATCCTCCTCTTTTATGGAACCAGCTCCACCTTCAGGTATCAAGCTCCTCCTCTTTTATGGAACCAGCTCCACCTTCAGGTATCAAGATCCTCCTCTTTTATGGAACCAGCTCCACCTTCAGGTATCAAGCTCCTCCTCTTTTATGGAACCAGCTCCACCTTCAGGTATCAAGATCCTCCTCTTTATGGAACCAGCTCCACCTTCAGGTATCAAGCTCCTCCTCTTTTATGGAACCAGCTCCACCTTCAGGTATCAAGCTCCTCCTCTTTTATGGAACCAGCTCCACCTTCAGGTATCAAGATCCTCCTCTTTTATGGAACCAGCTCCACCTTCAGGTATCAAGCTCCTCCTCTTTTATGGAACCAGCTCCACCTTCAGGTATCAAGCTCCTCCTCTTTTATGGAACCAGCTCCACCTTCAGTCCTGGAGGCACCGTCACCTCATGGAGACTGAAGACTTTCCTCTTGATGGTCTGATAGTGAGACCTGAACCAGGTTCACCTGGTCCAGACCTAGAGATGCTGCTAGAGGCTGAGAGGCTGAGGGGGACGCTTAGGATACACTGAGCTCCTCTCTCCTCTCCTCTCTCCTTATGGATGCTTAGGATACACTGAGCTCCCCTCTCCTCTCCTCTTTCCTTCTGGACGCTTAGGATACACTGAGCACCTCTCTCCTCTCCTCTCTCCTTATGGATGTTTAGGATACACTGAGCACCTCTCTCCTCTCCTCTCTCCTTATGGACGCTTAGGATACACTGAGCTCCTCTCTCCTCCTCTCTCCTTATGGATGTTTAGGATACACTGAGCACCTCTCTCCTCTCCTCTCTCCTTATGGACGCTTAGGATACACTGAGCACCTCACTCCTCTCCTCTCTCCTTATGGATGCTTAGGATACACTGAGCACCCCTCTCCTCTCTCCTTATGGACGCTTAGGATACACTGAGCACCTCTCTCCTCTCCTCTCTCCTTATGGATGTTTAGGATACACTGAGCACCTCTCTCCTCTCTCCTTATGGACGCTTAGGATACACTGAGCACCTCTCTCCTCTCCTCTCTCCTTATGGACGCTTAGGATACACTGAGCACCTCTCTCCTTATGGACGCTTAGGATACACTGAGCACCTCTCCTCTCCTCTCTCCTTATGGACGCTTAGGATACACTGAGCACCTCTCCTCTCCTCTCTCCTTATGGACGCTTAGGATACACTGAGCACCTCTCTCCTCTCTCCTTATGGACGCTTAGGATACACTGAGCACCTCTCTCCTCTCCTCTCTCCTTATGGACGCTTAGGATACACTGAGCACCTCTCTCCTCTCCTCTCTCCTTATGGACGCTTAGGATACACTGAGCACCTCTCTCCTCTCTCCTTATGGATGTTTAGGATACACTGAGCACCTCTCTCCTCTCCTCTCTCCTTATGGACGCTTAGGATACACTGAGCACCTCTCTCCTCTCTCCTTATGGACGCTTAGGATACACTGAGCACCTCTCCTCTCCTCTCTCCTTATGGACGTTTAGGATACACTGAGCACCTCTACTCTCCTCTCTCCTTATGGACGCTTAGGATACACTGAGCACCTCTCTCCTCTCCTCTCTCCTTATGGATGTTTAGGATACACTGAGCACCTCTCCTCTCCTCTCTCCTTATGGACGCTTAGGATACACTGAGCTCCTCTCTCCTCTCCTCTCTCCTTATGGACGCTTAGGATACACTGAGCACCTCTCTCCTCTCCTCTCTCCTTATGGACGCTTAGGATACACTGAGCACCTCTCTCCTCTCCTCTCTCCTTACATCTCTAATTGCACATTATTAACTCTGCTTCCTCCCTGGAGTCTTTGTGACTTCATGTCTCAAAGGGTCCACTGGACCTGGCGCTGCTGATTTGAGGTCCTGGGACATTGATGTTGTACGTGTGCAATACAGAATGTAAAGCCCTCTGAGGCAAATTTGTAATTTGTGATGTTGGGCTACACAAAATAATCAGAATTGATCCATAACGTCGACAGTATACGGCAACCGAAGGGCTCCGGGGGCACCGATGCCTTGTGCCGACTCCACTTCTCTGGGCCCACCAGAACCGACTTCTTAGCGACCACGGTTGAACGGGTGCAACAGAGTGCAGAGAGGGTAATGAATGAAGTAAGTAATGCAGGAAGCGTTCCCGATGGTGAGGGCCGCGTTCCCCCTGATGGTGACTTGTTCTGTCCCCGCCCTTCATTCCTTTGGATGCTGTTAATAGAGTTGATGTTGGTAATGTCTTTTATGTTTTTTGTTAACAACAAATTACTTTTTTAAAGAACACATCGTCATCTCCTCGACTTTTCCCACCCCACCTGCAGCACAGGAGGCGTAGGGCTGGGCCAATCACGCGTTTCTTTTCACACAGCTGGTTGCACAACACAATGTTATGAAGAGTGGCAACAGTAAATTAAAAAAAAGAAGGTATTGACAGGACACCGAGACTGAGTTATTCTCTCCAGTTGTGCGGTGTTCCTCGTCTGCTCACGAGAATCAAGGGGGTGAAAAGATGTTCTGTATACCAACCACTCAATCATCAACCACTATTGATTTTGCCTCTGAGGATAACAGGCTGCCATACTTCTATTCCCTGACCTCCCCCCACACCTCCAGCAGGTGGGTGGACACGGCGCCAACGTGACACGAGGGTCTTCTTTTATTTCAAAAACCTCATTAAAATGGCCAATTTTAGACAAAGTTCCACACGGCCAAGTTTGTCTTGATTAATGCAACTTTGGAGAACAGGGGTACAGGTTATGAGTTATCCAGCTGGATACTTTTTGTCTTTCATCCAATGCGGGGGACAATGTGGCAAAGCTGCATCTGCTTTGCCCAATTCAAGCATTACATTGAATGCATTATGGGCAAAGGCGAAAAACCTCTCACTGGTTGGGATCGGTGTACATTTATAGGGCCCCACCATACATTCCAGTAGAGGGAGGAGCCTGTGAGAGTACCGGGAACGTAACAAAGGGAATTATCCAGAAATCAAAGTATCCAAAAATCTAGACTGTTAAGTATCCAGAAAGGTCTCAAGAAAGTTTAGTAACTGGGAAGGTAGATGTCCAGAAAGATCAATCATCAAAAGTGTCAAAGAAGACATATATCTAATGAGGTACATGACCAGAAATGCATTTAATTCAGTTTATTGTATACAGCCCAAAATCACAAATTGCATATTTGCCTCAGAGGGCTTTACAATTTGTACACATATGACATCCCTAACCTTTGACCTCACATCGTATCAGGAACAACTCCCCAAAAAACTGAAGATCAACCTTTCACAGGGAAAAAAGTGAAGAAACCTTCAGGAGAGCAACAGAGGATCCCTCTCCAGGATGGACAGAACAATAGATGTCATGTGACCAGAATGAAGCATTACAGAGTTACAACACATTCAATGAATACAACAGACATGTATGAATAATGATTAGTTGGTATGGAAAACCACAATCCATGTAAATAGAAGGAGGTGAAGAGGTTCAGAAATGTAAACATGTCTTCATTGGTGAGTACCGAAAAGGTTAGTGTTAAAAAAAGTGTGATTTGAGTTGTACTTTCTTCATTTTCTTCAGAGTATTTCCTATGCAGGTTTAATGTGAGACAATGTGTTTTGTGTTTAGATGTATTTCTTACATACTAAGCACTAGTTATTAACATATAATTGTAGTCCATGCCTCTTAATTAGTCATACATTGCTGTCATATTAACCATTAACTTTAGATTTAAACCCTGTCAAAATGTCACGATGTGTAAATGTTTTATGTCTTATCAAAGTTAAAATGTGCAGAGAAACGAAAACATAATATAACATAATATCATTACAACGGATGATACAAATCGTTTGTGTTCATTGGTCAGGGTCCTCCGCTGCAGTTGGGTTGCTCCCACTGAACGCAAATCAGATTCTGGTTCTCATGACCACGTTACAATGGCCAACAATCTAACCAGCATACTGATCTCAGATCGGTTGTTATATATTTCATGCGCGGTTTTTTTTTTCTCCTCCTAAATTGTCGAATGTTGATGACGTCGATGTAATGGCCGCTCTCGCTGTGGCGTGAGGACTGTAATATTTTCTCCACCATAGCTTTGAAATTAACTCGTAAATAATATTTATTGTAGACTGTAAAACAACAAACAATATCAGCAGGAGAGCGCAGTTCTTAACGCAGCTGTGCCGACTTTGAAGAGCTCCGGGTCGGCAAGGTGAATGTAAAAGAAGTCTAGTTGTTAGCATGTAGCATAGTGTAGCTACGCGTTTAGCTTATAGCTAGCTACAGGGATGGATGCATTGTTTATAGTAAGACGAACGAGTGGGTTGCAACGTCCGCCCGTTGTTAAAACGGTGGTTTCTGGCTCGTTCTGCACCTCTTCTAACCGGGTTATTTGTATTGTATTTGCTGTTCGGTGTGGCCAGTCTGCTTGTTGGTTCGGAAGCTCTCCGCGTTGACGTTGAAGTGATGGGCCTTGTGACCCAGCTCTTAGAAGTGTAATACCAGACATGTTACGGCGCAGTTTAAAACACATGGACATGTTGTCTGACTGTGCACGTTCGTATGTAACGTAAACGCCCTCACGAGCCCATGGGAACGTCACCAGACAGTCTCAGTCAGGTGTTTCCGAGGTGTTTGCCTCCTAGCATCGGCGGATAACGTTAGCGCTAATTGTTAGCTAGCTTGCTAATTGCTAGGTCTTTTCGCAGCGCTGGAAGCGTAACTCCTTATTATACCTATATTATTGTCTTACACTCATATGTAAGGTTTTTGAAATTGAAGTTATTTTCCTCTTAAAATCATGTCGCGTTTGTCTTGCTAGTATTGATTTTCTCTGTCAAATTCCAAAGCATACCAAACCATTTGGTAGATATGATAAGATGTATACAATATTTAGTTGAGTATTTGTAAATACTCGTGTTATACTGCCTGTGAATTCCATCAGTATTTTTTTTTCTGTAGGTGATTTGAAGTTAGAAAATACTTTTAATATACTCGGATTTTCTTTGGGTACATGATTTGTATTAAGAGACCTTTATTGATTAGTTAATGTTCTACCTTTTATGTTAAATTGACAGTTATTTTGATGTAGTGTGGCATGTTGTATTGTGACTTTATAGAAATGCAAAATTGTACTTTCAAAGTGTCGACTCAGTTAAAATATGACATGTGGATTGTGTTTTACAGACTGCGGTTGTTCCGTTTACACCAGAATATTCTCTGATGGATACCCCTGAAAGCCCGACCCAGTCTCCTCAGTCTCCTGAGGAGGAGGACAAGGGCTTTTCTGACAGTGAGCTGCTGGATTCTCCTGATGAAGAGGAGGAGGACGGGGTCATCTCTGACAGTGAGATAGTCCATGAAGTGGATAATCGGGGGCTGCTTGATGAGGAGGAGGAGGAGGAGGAGGAGGAAGAAGAAGAGGCATTGTCGAGCCATGGAAGAGATTCGGAATTGGAGGAGCGGGATGAAGACGATGAAGTGGTCCCCGACTTTGTCTCTGATGCAGAGGATGAGGAGTCTGTAGGAGAAACTAAAGAGATGGGACAGGAGGATGGGACCATTGTGTTGATGGAGGGGGATGAAGACTGTCCGCAGGGGGGACAGCTAAATGGGGAGGACGAGAAGGAAGAAGGGGAGCAAGAGGATGGAGTCATTGACACCCCACAGTCTCCAGACTCGGAACAGGGCAAAAGCTTAATTCCTGAAGAGGATGTAGAAGACGGGGAGGAACGTTACGTTGACTACAGAAATAACAACTCTGCAGATCCTGAGGCTGATTATGATGGTGATGATGATGGTGATGATGGTGGTGATGGTGGGGATTATGGGGATGGGGAGAAAGACACAAGCAAGGAAGAGGAGAACAAAGGGAGGAGAGCGGTCGCAGTGAGGGAGATGAAGGATGACTCTGCGTCTGTTTCCCGGGAGCTGGACGAGCATGAACTGGATTACGATGAGGAGGTCCCGGAGGAGCCCAGTATTCCTGCACATGAGGAAGAGGAGGATGAGGACGACGCAAAAGCGGAGGGAGAAGAAGAGGAAGAGACTGTGGACAAGAGCAATAATAAGAAGAAGGAGAAGAAACCAATCCTCCCCCCATCTCCTAACGAGAGGTCAGGTGACTCCAAAGGGCCCGAGAGGATGCGCAGAGATAAGAAGAAGGACGAGGATGATGGAGAGATTGATGAAGGAGAGATTGATGTAAGTGATCACAGTTTGGATTATATGTTAATCAGTGTGAGGGGATTGGCTAGGTGAAGATTGTGTGTGTGTGTGTGTGTGTGTGTGTGTGTGTGTGTGTGTGTGTGTGTGTGTGTGTGTGTGTGTGTGTGTGTGTGTGTGTGTGTGTGTGTGTGTGTGTGTGTGTGTGTGTGTGTGTGTGTGTGTGTGTGTGTGTGTGTGTGTGTGTGTGTGTGTGTGTGTGTGTGTGGTGGATTTCTCTTTTTCCTTTGCAAACCTTCCACAACGTTTGGTAAGCAGCGTCTCAGGTTTAGTGGGCGCTGAACTTTAGATTTTTTACATTTGGTATTTGGATTAATTTGTGAAATACAGGTGTTAAAGTCAGTCAACCTCTATTTTAAGTGTGCCAGATCAATATTTAATCAGCAGTGTATATCCCTTTCTGTTATTTTAACCCTTGTGTTGCCTTCGGGTCAATTTGACCCGATTCAATGTTTCACCCTCCTGTCGCCTTCGGGTCATTATGACCCGATTCAATGTTTAACCCTCCTGTTACCTTTATATTTACTAACATATTTTACCCTTGAGGTCAATATGACCCCAGCTATTAAAATCTCCAGAAAATTATTAGAATTAATATTGTTTTCCAAGTTTAAGTGTGAGGTACTTTATGTTTGTTTGTTGACTCCCGAAAGAACACCGACATTAAACATTGAATCGGGTCATATTGACCCGAAGGCGACAGGAGGGTTAAATATTGAATCGGGTCAAAATGACCCGAAGGCAACACAAGGGTTAAGTGAAGTATCAGCTAGTTCACGAAGACGCAAATGCTCCGAATTTGCCAAAACCGCAGCCAAAAATGAACACCTGCACGATTGGGCATGCACACTCGAACCGGATTCTGCTGATTCTTCTTCTCTCGTGTCGACTAGTCGCAGAACGAAGAGTTAGCTCTTGTGCGTCTTCAAATCGTTTGTTGTCAATGTGCTTCATATGTATTTCATGATGGCTCCTGATTTAAAGATAAATCATTTCTGGAAATGTCCTTTCTCATCCGCTTTATGTCAGGTGTAATGAAATGTTCTCAAAGCACTGCAATGCAACCCTGAGCAGAATGTTCCGGCACCTCTTTTCTTCTTTTCTTTACATTGAAATAAGAAGCTCTCTAAAGACTTCATTTTTTTAGAGCATGATGTTTTGCTCGGATTCAATGCTGTCCTGATTTCTCCTGTTTGCATGCGTGTGCAGGATGATGACCTGGAGGAGGGGGAGGTCAAAGACCCCTCGGACAGGAAGATCCGACCGCGTCCCGTCTGCAGGTTCTTCATCAAAGGTAGGCGGTGAAGACTCGGGTCTCGCCCCACAGCTGATGTTATCTGCCCGTTTTTAGCTTTTGACAGATGTGTTGCCGCATTTGTTTTTGGAACCCAGTGCGTAACAAGAAATTGCACATAATTAGTGCAATTAGTCATTTGTTCAGTACATATTTTTGTCAGAATTCTTTGAAAAGTGCTAAATTCGAAAAATGCAGAGCCTTAAGTTGACAAACGCTGCGTCTACAGTCATCATTTTAAATACATTTTTTAAATTTCCCCACTGGGACGAATAAAGGATTATCATATCATATAAGTATTAGAAGTCATAACTATTTGGACTGTGGTACAATTTTTCTTATTTTCCTTTTTACACGACAGTGGCGGAAGCGAGACTTTCAGCTTTAATCCAATAGTTATAACAAAACTATCGAATCAACCATTTTTTAAATTTTTTTTAAACATCTCCCACATTTTCAGAGGTTCAGAAGTAATCTGACAAACTAACTTAATAGTGACTCTAATGATCATTTTTAATACTGAAAATAGAATCACAACATGAGCTATTTATAGCTCTGAAACATGGGTTTTTACAGAAGGTTTTCCTTTGAGGAAGGAATACATACATAAAAAGGAAGTGGTGCCAGTAAACTAATAATGAGTAGAACGAAAGGTAGTGGGATGTTTGATGAGGCTCCGACCAGTTGATCTCCATATCCACGTCTCAGTTTGATCTCTATTATTGAGCGGGTGTTTAAAACACACAGTGGCTTCAGGACGTTGAGGCAACAGTCTTGCCTGAATTCGTTTTGAAAAGTAAAATACAAATTGTACCATATTCACAACTATTTATAGCCGTAAATTAAATGTATTACATGTGTGAAGACGACATCTTTTGACTGATTGTTTTGATCCTGTCCTAAAATACAGCTGCCAGTCGACAGTTGGACGTTGACTCATCGCTTTATTTAAAATCCACTGCTGTCGTGTAAAAAAGCAACATTTTAGAAAACTTGTGTCGCAGTCCAACTACGTTTGACCAAGACTGTACGAGCTCTGTTGTAGCTCATGTGGAGGCATTGTACTAAAAGGCATTCGACCAACGCTCAGGAGTATATACACACACACACACACACACACATCAGCAGCATCACGGCCGCCCTCTAAGGGTTGCCACTGAAACATATAAAGGTTATAAACTGCTCCCCAACATATTGTTAAATAACTCTTTGCATTTGAGTGTCGAAATATTGTACATACAAAATGTCTCTCGTATTAAAACATGAATCCATTTCATTTGAAACCTTTAAAATAAAAGCCCAGGATATTTTTCTTAACTGTCTTTTAAGGAAAAGTTTTTTTTCTTCCCTTCTCTTTATCGTCACGCCAATCAAAGTGATGTATCAGTTTTCATCAGCAGCCAAGTCCATACGAAATGCTGGCTGTTGCAGTATTTTCTACAGCTACATTAATCTAATTGAAATAAAGAAACAGTCTAATATAACTTTAAATTAGGTTTGTGTACCTTCTTACATTAAGAAAGTCAACATGATGTCTTTCAAGCCGCCAGGGGCCACATAAAATGACGTGGCGGGCCAGATTCGGCCCGCGGGCCTTGTGTTCGACACCTGTGATATCGAGGTTTCATATAGAGCGTTTATTGAAGAGTACAGAGTTTGTGATGAAGATGCTGGGACCACCTCACACACTTTGGGGTGACTGGTTCAGGGGTGAGCAGGGTCGTTCTTTCATCAGAGGGTCGTTGGTTTGAACTGCTAGTCCAAGTCGATGCGCCCTTGGGCAAGGCACTTAAACCCCAAATGTCTCCCGTGGCTGTGACTGGTGTGTGAATGTATTCTTATGTTAGGGCTTGATTAACAGAACTGTGACACGGTTTCTGTAACATGGAAGGAAAAACAACTAATGTCCACCACGTTACATATTAAACTCTTCCTCCATGTCACTAAGACTACAACCCATAGCGTGGACCGGAACAATAAATGAATGCAGCTAGTATATTTCACACACACACACACACACCATGGGCAGTGTAATAACGCCTGTCACTATGTGTCATCTATCATACATCCATAACTTCAGGCTGTCAATCACTTACTTTTTCCCTTGACTTATGGTTACCCATACACCTCTGTTCTCACCTGCATAACGCGAGGACCCCAGTGTAATGGGGTGCCTGACTAAAATAACAACATAAAACCAAGTGTTTCTGAAAATAATAGGGAATTTCCAATGCTTATTATTGATTGGCTGGTCAGAAAACATGCTACATCATGATGTATATCATTATCAAGACATCCTGACCTCTAAAAGATTTAGATGTATAACTATCTCTACCGTTGTAATATATGTTTAAAACTGATGACGCTACAGTTTAAGAGTCTTACCATTTATGTCCGGTTTTTATTACGCAAGAGGATCTCCAGCAGGGGGAGCCGCTGGACTAAATATAGATTTTCATTTTCTTTATCTATTGCTCCCAGATTCAACAAGAAACCCCCCCACACACATACACACACACACACACTCACTCGCAGTACTAACAACAGGGTTTGTACGGTCATGGAAAACCTGGAAAAGTCATGGAATTTTAAAGTGGTCATTTCCAGGCCTGGAAAAGTCCTGGAAAAAACTTAAATCCCAAAAGTTTTGGAAGAGTCATGGAAATTAGTTATAATCACATGTTCATTTACGTCGAGTTTGAAATAATTCATATGTTTTTGAAAGAAAGACGCTCAAAATATAAGCTGCCGGCGCAATTATTATTTTTTCGCGTTGCAAGTGAACGCACCTGAAATGGAAAGTTCGCTGGCCATAGCTCGGGTAGCAGTCTGGATATTCTGGATAATTGTCATTGTTTAAATATTACATTTTCTCACTTTCATGTATACACTGAGATTTCAGTTTGGTCATGGAAATTTGGTTTAAAGTCCTGTAAATCCACTGGTCGACATGTGTAAGAACCCTGTAACAATAAAGTCTGTATTGGCCCAACGTATTGTTGACTAGCGGTAGTTGGTGCCAAGATGTTTACGAGATCGCATATTGAGACAATTTAGGATATCTCGTATTGGCTTTGGTCCTTGATACCGTATTGCTGCATTCTTAATGGAAAGAATTTGCATTTGTCTCTTAAATGTTCAAAGCAGTATATTGCAAACGTCTTCCGCATTGTGTCTTAACCCGAGAAAGCGCCACACACGCACATTGTATTATGTGTTACTCTTTCTGGGCGATTGTGCGTACACATACGTTTTAAACCACACCGGAACCTGTTTTCTTCTCCAGGAAACTGCACTTGGGGCATGAACTGTCGGTTCATCCACCCCGGAGTCAACGACAAAGGGAACTATTCCCTCATCAGCAAGCCGGACCCCTTCTCGCCCAACGGAGCGCCTCCCGGAGGACCTCACCCGCTCATACCCAATAATCCCTGGGTAGGTTGAACACGCGCCACTGTAACAGTTCATGACACAAATGCTCAGCAGCTGGATCCACTGCCGACCCTGTGGATGGCATCACTGAGCCTCTGCGTCTCTCTGTTGTAGGCGGGCCCTGCCGTGGAGGAGCTCCCTCCGCCCCCTCCTCCGGTGGAGCCCCCTGTGGAGAGCGCCTGGGAGCGCGGCCTCCGGCACGCCAAAGAGGTAACCGCTGCCTCTGCTTGCTGCTGCCAGTGTGTACACTAACTATCCCTGTTTATTCACGCTCAAACTAATATATGCCCCAAAGCCTATTTTCGGGGCGACTGTGAGCCGGGATCGGCGGTTCGATCCCCGTCTCCGCTAGTCCGTGTCGATTTGCCCTTGAGCAAGACACTTTAACCCCAAAATGTCTCCCGGAGCTGTTCTAGGGTGTGTGAATGTTAGTTAGTCCTGATGGTCAGGAGGCTCCTCCCCTCAGGGTGTGATGTCATGTCGTGTTAAAGCTCTTTGAGTGGTTGGAAGACTAGAAACGAGAAACACACGCCCAATTACGCCAGAAGGTTTTCATGTGGGGGAATTGGACCAGCATTGCGCAACATCGACATTACCAAGCAAAGCAGCCACAGGCTTCCTGCTTCTCTTCACATCGATATGAAAACGCTTCCCGTCAGTCGTGGCGGTGTTTTTTTTTTATGGACTTGTTTCCGTGTCCCGTAGGTGCTGAAGAAGGCCACCATCCGTAAGGAGCAGGAGCCCGACTTTGAGGAGAAGCGCTTCAACGTGACCATCGGAGAGGACGACCGAGAGTTTGACAAGGAGAACGACTTCTTCAGGGAACGCAGCTACCGCATCATCCGAGAGTAATGCACCATTAGTACCTTTTAATAAATAGACTATCACCTTTACATTATTTAAATCCAATCCCGTCAGACTGGCGTGATCCGAGTGGAGTTTAGTCTGACCACAGACACACGACGGAATAATTCAAACAAATGCAAATATCGTACGGCAGCGATCATGAGAAACACTTCACCAGGATGCTGGGAGCACATTCTGCACTATGGAAGTGGGAGAGATGCTTTGTTTCTAATCCCAATAAGTCTTTGATTTTTAGCAAGGTTAACATTTACAAAAGGGAAACGCACTCGGTTATGACGTGCACAGAGAACTCAGTCCCCATGAGTAACGCTACGTTCACACCAAAAGCAACGCAATTTGTCACGTCGCCCAAAACGCGTGAGTTTACTCGCCCGACCATTTGCCGCTTTGACACCAAAAGCGTTGCGAAGCTCAGTGAGGGGCGGGGCTTATCTCCGTAGTTTGTCTCCGTAAAGACCGTTATCATTTCCTTCCTCCACCATGAAGAACTAACCACTAGTTCTGCTTTATACTTGAGGACATCACACGCATGTGTGAACATCTAACGCCTTGTGATTGGGTTCATAACATTAATATCATATATATATATTCATACATGACATCACCTGTAGGCTCACACAGCTCAGTCACTTTGACCGATGAAGTTACTGTTACGTCTGAAAGATGTTATTGTGTTCGTAACATTATAATATATGTCATTGTGTTCATAACATTATTATATATAATATATGTTATTGTGTTCATAACATTATTATATAATATATGTTATTGTGTTCATAACATTATATATAATATATCTTATTGTGTTCATAACATTATTATATATCATATATGTTGTGTTCATAACATTATTATATATAATATGTGTTATTGTGTTCATAACATTATAATATATGTTATTGTGTTCATAACATTATTATATATAATATATGTTATTGTGTTCATAACATTATAATATATAATATTCAATTCAGTTTATTTGTATAGCCCAATTTCACAAATTACAAATTTGTCTCGGAGTGCTTTACAATCTGTACACATAGACATCCCTGCCCCAAAACCTCGCATCGGACCAGGAAAAACTCCCAAATAACCCTTCAGGGGGAAGAAACCTTCAGGAGAGCAACAGAGGAGGATCCCTCTCCAGGATGGACAGAACAATAGATGTAATGTGTACAGAAGGACAGATTTAGAGTTAAAATACATTCAATGAATCTGACAGAGTGTATGAATAGTTCATAGTAGGCATATTCCACGATGGAGACCTCCACGATCCATCAGGCAGATGGCGGTGGGGAGGAGGAGTGGGCGGAGTCTCAACAGGACAGTGGCGTAGTCAGGAGCAGGAATTCCACGACCCAGACCTCGATGATCCATCAGGCAGATAGGATCTATGCCGTCTCATAGGGTCCGATGACCCCATGAGACGTGAAGTCAAAAGGACTCCGGGGAGAAAGCAGATATATGCAATATATGTTATTGTGTTCATAACATAATATATAATATATGTTATTGTGATCATAACATTATTATATATAATGTGTTATTGTTTTCATAACATTATAATATATAATATATGTTATTGTGTTCATAACATTATTATATATAATGTGTTATTGTGTTCATAACATTATAATATATAATATATGTTATTGTGTTCATAACATTATTATATATAATATGTGTTGTGTTCATAACATTATAATATCTAATATATGTTATTGTGTTCATAACATTATTATATATCATATATGTTATTGTGTTCATCACATTATCCTCCTTGTTATGGTTCAACAGCGGCGGGACAGCGATGACGCGCGGAGCAACTCAAGAGCTGATTGGCCTGAGTTGTGAAATTTTCGCCTCAAGTTGAAATATTTCAACTTGGGGCGAAAATCGCGTCTACCCAAACGCACCACCTGGAAAAATTTCATTTTCTAACGTAGCCACACTCGTCTGTACGTTGATTTTTCGTGAGTTTCGGTCGCGCGAAAAAATCGTGTCGCTTTTGGTGTGAACGTACCAATAGTCAGTAAGAAGCTCTGTCAAAGCTTTCCACTTACAAACTGATGATCAGTTTGAAAGGCATCCTTCTTCCAGTCGACCATGCTCAGCATAACAAGATAACAACATAGTCGTAGTTCATTGAAATGCTGTTGTGGTTCTCTTCATTGCATCATAGTCACAGCACAGCAGCTCCCACAGGAATGAACCCCAACCTCTCTGATGGTCGCTGAACGACTTCTATTCTATTTTATTATTTATTTTAATCAATTTAGTGCCTTTTGTCATTAGTTTTGTTTGTATTTCATTATTTCCCCTTAGTAGTGACAACTCAGCAGTGTGTCTATAAATGCTGTTCCTTAATGATATCTCCATTCACGTATTTGTACTCTAATGAAAATGTTTTAATTTCCACTGTTGCAGCAAAACATACTGACGATTAATGTGTAATAGATGGGCCAAATATGATGTGATTTAATATTTTGTTATTGATACTAATCTTTTTTTCTTCTTTTAGTGAAACCGAGTTCAGAGATCCTGTTTATGGGTAAGTCTGGACTAACTTAGACCGCTTTCATAGTCCTCACAAGGCCAGAGGGTCGGCCAGAGGTCAGATTATTGACATGTACTGCATTACATAGAGAATTTCTATTTTAACTCGTGGTAAACCTAATGGATCTGAGCCGCTACTTCAATAAATTTATGGCTCTGAATCGTATCGCAAGTTAAAGACGTGGTGTTCTGGACCTGGAAATGTCTTCTAATTGCCCCTCGGATCTTCCTCTTATTATTATTATTATTATTACACCCCTTAATATTGTTATGAGACTCCTGTTTTAAACAGATGTAAATGTAACCTGAGTAGCAAGAGGGATGTCTTTTTTATTTAATTTTTAAATACCTTTAAATGTTATGTAACTTTATATCTGTGGTGGTCCACTGAGGGAAACATTGTACATGTTTTTTATTTCACTAATTTATTTTACAATAATAGTGGCCAATTAGGCTCCTTTGTAGATTCATATTTTTTTAACTAAATATATATATATTACATTTTGAACTATGATTTATATTTTAAAGTTGCATATCGGCTAATTATTAAGTATATAATTTTGTTAAAATGAGGCGTCCGGGAGAGGCGTACGGAAAACTGACAGCCAAGTGTTTTCTGTTCATTATGAAATGAACAAAATAGACTTTAAATGAAACAAACATTTGACATTAAACAAAGTGACTTTTATGAGGCGTCGTTCAGTTTGGGTGCGTTTCCCTCCACAGTGACCCGTACGCCGATCCGTACTATGACCATGAAATGGAGGCCCTGTGGCGAGGGGGCCAGTACGAGAACTTCAGAGTGCAGTACACAGAAGCGCCGCTTCCCTACCACTACGGTGTGAGTATCCTGGCGCTCGGCCCAACACGCGTGTGCTCGCACCTTCAGGTTCTCATCGCCAAAGAGCGAAGAGTGTTCGACAACTCGAAGGAAAGCAAATATGCCAAAAGCATAAAGTACAAACGGGGAACAACAACAAGTGAATGCAGGCCTGGAATTTAAAAAATTGTTTATTTCCAAGTAGATGGAGCAAAAATTAAATCGCAAAAGTTTTGGCAAAGTCCTGTGTTCTATTCCCATGTTCATTTACGCTGAGTTTGAAATCATTAATATGTTTTTTTTAAAGAGAGACACACATTATAAAGCAGGCATACGCTCTTTTATACTAGCGCCGCAATTTGTATTTATTTGTTCGCGCCCGGCGAGTGAACGCGCCTTAGCGGAAAAGCTTGGTGGCCAGAGCAACAGTAGCTCAGGGATAATCAACGATCATGTATACACCGAGATAAATGTTTAAAAAAATTTGGTCATGGAAATTTGGTTTAAAGTCCTGTAAAAGTCCTGTGGATCCATCGGTCAACATGTGAACCCTATGGACGGTACAGTGGACGGGGCTCTATTCTCGCCCTGTCAATACTGGTATCATTTGCAGTTGAAATTAATTAGCAGGTAATAAAGTGCAATACACATGAGAGCATGCCACAACATGTTTACGGAGATGTGAAACACTGGAGTAGATATTTGTCTTTTTTGTCTTTTTCTAATTACATTACATATTTTTTAGGGTGCAATTTTTGCCCCCACTGACTGAAATCCAAGAACATTTAAAAAGAAATGGGAAGCACTTTTTGAGCCTTTGTTCAAAAATAATAAATATACTTATTTAGGCTTACAGTATATGAGCAATTGTCATAAACATTGCATTAATAAGACTATTAGGCAGTAGTCTACAGACTCAAAAAAAAGAAAACCGTAAATCAGACGATCATATTCATGTAAACACCTATTAACAATCATAACTTTTTTCTTTGGTTTTTATAATTAAAAATTATATTGATTTTTGTGTGTGTGCTGTGTGCAGTACAGGCAATTCAGTTTGGACGAACAAAACAAAGAACCAAAAACAAAACGCTATTAAATTTTTATTATATTTTAA
Source organism: Pseudoliparis swirei (assembly GCF_029220125.1). Taxonomy (NCBI): domain Eukaryota; kingdom Metazoa; phylum Chordata; class Actinopteri; order Perciformes; family Liparidae; genus Pseudoliparis; species Pseudoliparis swirei. The sequence goes on from NC_079393.1 coordinate 26,006,718, forward strand.
ATTATAGGGGCATTTGTTGCCCCTCTCCTCGTGATATCAGGGGCACACTCATATTTCAAGGCCCTGGTGTATTTCTGACGCTGAATGGGAATGAATGAATTGCCACTAACACTGAACACGTCCACCCCCTCAGCAGGAGCGCGAGCGGGACCCCCGGGAGCGCCCTCGGGACCGAGAGCGGGAGAGAGACCACCGGGAGCGCGAGCGCCGGCAGAGGGAGCGCGAGAGGGAGCGCGAGCGCGACAAGGAGAGGATGCGACGGAAAGAGGAGTGGGAGCGCGACCGGATAAAGCGGGATGAGAAGGAGAGGCCGAGGATGCGTCCGCCTCGAGACCCCCGGGAGAAGAAACCCGACGAGGAGAAACTGAAGCCGCGCTCTCCCCTCGGCGTGCCATTAAAGTGAGTGGACGTCCAGTCGGCTTGAGGTCAATTGTTTTATTTTTTATGATGCCTTGATGTGCCAGGAAGGAGCAAGGTTGGTAAAAAAAACTGATGGCGGTCAGGCTGGGCGCGATGGGGAGACGGTCCCCCTGAACACGTGGAGACCGATGATGACCAGAGCAGCCTGAACTTTTATTAGATTAGTACCGTAACGTTGATTACAAGTCTTGCATTCATAAAAGTAGGCCAACAAATAATAAATTAGCCATTATAACCATGTTTAAGCTAGCTCATAGCTCGTAGCTCGTAGCTTGTAGCTAGCGCTAGCTACGAGCGTAACAGTCTGATATCCGTCTTTTGTATTTTAAATATTGGTTCAGGCACCGTTTAGCACCGGCATCGATTTAAAAGTACCGGTTTAGCACCGGTATTGTAAAGAAGAAAAACCGATACCCATCCCTCGTCCTTACATGTGACTCTTGTGTGTGGCTAATGCAGACGGCATGCGTCTCTCTTCCAGCCCAGTCGATACAGGTATCGGTGTTCAATAGTTAACACAATCTGTTAATATGTCGACGATGATTATATTTAGAATTGTGAACCAAATTCAGAAGCAACTAAGCACTTTTTGTGGGGTCAGACTAAGACAATGCGGTGATATCAGCCTGGTTATCGGTCTGATCACTCCTCAAAGGTGAACTTCCATTTTGGTGCTCAAAGGTCAAGCTCACTGTGACCTCGTGTCCCTCCAGTGCCACATCTCGGGAGCACCTTGAGGGAATTTCTTCAAATTTGGCATAAACGTCCGAATGCACTGATTCAAATTTTTTATTCAACTCGCACAGAAAAACACATTTTTGGCCACTCAAGGATGAATATAATAATTACACACAAGTGATGACAGACATGGACGTACACTTGGCTGGTTGGCAGTGGCATAATTAGATTTTAGGTTTGAAAGGAGGCGTGCACACGACTTCTGGGTATTTTGAAGAAGTTGTTCAAAGTGTTGAAGTAACTTGTCTGTCGCCGTCTGAAATCTGCCACGGAGATTCGACCATTGGTGACGAGTAAGAAGGAGAAGAAGCCATTAGTGATTGTTTTTCTTTTGGATGTTGTCTGGAAAGAAATAGTGTTGCAGGATTCGTATTTGTTGTTTTACAACCGGGTTGCATAACAATCTCAATTTGCGACATGGCAAAGAAAAGTAAAAGGGTGGCCGATGAGTTGAGGAGGTCACCGGCCCGAGGACAGAGCTGTTTTCAAGTGGGTGCTTTTAATCAACCGCTGTGGAGCCTGAGACGTGTTTCCCCAGCCTCACGTGCTGCTTCCTGTCGGTCAGGAAGTCTGTGATCCACCTGCAGGTGGAGTCGGGCACGTGCAGCTGGGAGAGCTTGTCCTGCAGCAGGGACGGGATGATGGTATTGAAAGCAGAGCTGAAGTCCACAAACAGGATCCTGGCGTAGGTTCCTGGGGAGTCCAGATGCTGGAGGATGTAGTGAAGGGCCATGTTGACTGTGTCGTCTGCAGACCTGTTGGCTCTGTAGGCGAACTGCAGGGGGTCCAGGAGTGGGTCGGTGATGGTCTTGAGGTGTGACAGGACCAAGCGTTCAAAGGACTTCATGACCACAGAGGTCAGGGCGACGGGCCTGTAGTCATTGAGTCCTGTGATCTTAGGTTTTTTGGGGACGGGGATGATGGTGGAGGCCTTGAAGCAGGCTGGAACGTGGCATGTCTCCAGGGAGGTGTTGAAGATGTCGGTGAACACCGGAGACAGCTGGTCAGCACAGTGCTTCAGGGTGGAGGGGGAGACGGAGTCCGGGCCCGCTGCTTTTTAAACATCCTGTTGACGTCTCTCTCCAGGATGGCGAGGGTCGTCGCTGAGGAGATGGAGGGTGCTACAGAGGTGTGAGCCCCTGATGGGCTGGGGGAGGGTGGGCTGATGGTCTGTGGCTTGTTGATGGAGCTGATGGAGCTGTGGTTTACAGCTTCGGGGGAGGACCGACACACACACACACACCTATAGTTGGTGCTTTTCCCAACCTAGAAAAAAGTTAGAAAAGTTAACATTTAAAAACACTCGACAATTAAATGCAGTATAAGAATCATGTCACTAATTTAATGCAAGAACAATATAATTAATTGTTAATATAGCGATCACATAACGCAAAACTAAAGAAATTGGTGAACGTGTACAAGAAGAAGCTTATTGAGCGAAATAGGTGCAGCCCAACAGATTAGCTACTTACAATGTAATAAATATATAGCCGTTTCATTCTTTAAGACAAAATAAGTTAAAATATTTGGCAATAAAGAGTTTTACTGAGTTTTACACTCCATATCTTTTCAAAACGACAATAACGTGCAACCTCTGCAAAACAAAACTAGTGCAGATGTGCGAGTCATCGCGTATTATTATTATTATTATTATTATTATACGCTACAATGAGCTTTCCACAACTCTTATTAAAACGGGGTTGCAGGCTTGATATGGCCTCTCAATAAAGCTCAATGTTGAGCTTTTATTTTGAAGGGCAACAGCAGGAACACCGAACTCATGGAGACACCTGGCAAGTCGCCAAGAATCTCGACCGTCGCGCATGCGCAGCGTAACCCGCTAACGTAAACAATTACACTAAAGTACAGGCATTTCGCTCTTTATTTATTAATGACTTAGTTTTATGTCTATGTACTTTGTAATATGCGGAGTTCTCAATAACGGTCTTGAAATAAGAGAATCTGCATTTCCCCTCGCGGCCCACCTCGTTCCTGCTCCTGAACCCGGAGCAGGGAGCTACTCCGAGACAACTTCACCGCCGTGGGAACGCAGATATATCGGTTTGCTTAATGGACGCTCTCTGCCGGCTCGGCTGGTGGGAGTGAGCTCACCTGTGTGTCTGTGCGCATGGGGGCGGAGCTTCGCCGAGGAGAAGTGTTAACGCCCCCACGCAACTCGAGACAGAAACGAAATGCCGCTGTGTCGATGCGATCAATAACAGACGGCCGCCATCCTGTCATAATGGTCGGGGAAACACTGCTATGGTGGAAGTGTTGAGTTCCACCACAGGACATATTGACTACGTCACTTCAAATCTGTGTAAAGAGGGGCGAAAGAAATGGTGTCAGTCCAAATCCTTACGGCCCTGACTGTATGTCCCCATTGTTACTCACATAGTGAATAAGAACCAGTCGAAAGATGTCGTCTTCACACCCGTCTCAAATGCAAAGAGTCAGTTAACAATATGTTGGGGAGCAGTTTATACCTTTATATGTTTCAGTAGAGAGAGAGAGAGAGAGAGAGAGAGAGAGAGAGAGAGAGAGAGAGAGAGAGAGAGAGAGAGAGAGAGAGAGAGAGAGACGTTGGTCAAATGCCTTTTAGTACAATACCTCGGATCGGATCAAAACAAGCAGTCAAAAGATGTCGTCTTCACACATGTAATACATTTACTTTAAGGCTATAAATAGTTGTGAATATGGTACAATTGTACCTTTCAAAACGTGTTAATGCAAGTTTGTTGCCTCTTAAAAAAATAAAAAGTCTGCAAACATCCCATTACCCTTTGTTCACTCTGTGGGCTTTATTAGGTTTATTGGCACCACTTCCTTTTTATTCCTTCCTCAAAGAAAACCTGACAAGAACCAATATTTGAGAGCTAAAAATATCTCATGCTGTGATTCTGTCTTTAGCTCCGACATCCCTCGTTTGCTCTTACATCACAAGTATTACAAATGATCATTAGAGTCGCTGTTAAGTTAGTCAAATCACTTCTGAGCATGTGGGGGTCTGCGTAAACATGGTTAATGCGCTAGTTTTGTTAAACGCATTGGATTGAAGCTGGAAGTCTACACTTCAACCAAATTGTCCTCATTCACCCATTGCGTCATTTTAAATATGTGTAAAGTCGTGTAAAAAAAGGAAAATATGACTACCAGGGTCCAAATAGTTCTGACTTTAATACTAATGACTCTATGCTGCGGCCGATAGTGCCCATGTGCTTCGCCACATGTTTATTGGCACCACTTCCTTTTTTTAATTATTCCTTCCTCAAAGAAAAACTTCTGTTGATATTTCAGAGCTAAAAATAGCTCATGTTGTGATTCTATCTTTAGCTCTGACATCACTTGTTTACTCTTGCATAACGCCTGTGGAATTCCTCATTCCCTGGGGAGTTTGTGCCTGCTATGCACTCCAGTGCACCGCCCATGTTCACTCAAGGACGGCCACTCATTAGTTGTGGATACATAAATGATTGTTATTCCAACTTCCCCTGTTCCACCTTGGTGTTATTTTTAGTTCTTCCTCGTTGTGGTGATAGTAATCTTGAAACGTTTTACGCCGCACATTACCCAAAGACGGTTCCTGTATTTCCCCGAGGTTAACTGCTCCTGTCGTTTGGGCTAATAGTAATATCACAAAGTCCAAACCTAACCTATTACCAAACCTATTGGAGATAATGATTATAGAAGCTATATCACCTGAGATCTATCATCATCTTTGAACTATCTCATTGTGTTAAGTATCTATGGCCCAACAAACATTTTAGGGGCGTGTCTTGTTTTGTAATGCTCATAACCTCAACACTCTTGGGTCAAAAAAATCAAAACTTACAGGATATGTGCAGAATGGATCATGGAACATAGACAGCAAATTTCGTGCAATTCGAACAATAGGGGGCGGTACAGTAATTCGCCAAAGTTGGGCGTTTTGGGGCGTTTTTTGCTTGAATTTGCCATTTTTTACTTCTCTACATTTAAGGATTTCTCCCACAAAACACCAACAGAATCGACTCAAAATCAGTTTTATAGATTCTCATGACTTGAACAATGAACAGTGAGGGGAAAAAAAGACTTTTCATCCGTAGGAAATTAACGTTTTGTCACTGCCAATAATTGCCTACTTTCTGTGATTTCTTTGTTAAAAACTATTGCTTAAACTCATCCAATCCTTCCAAAAAAAATCATGCGTGATGCCAGTCAAGGCCTGAACACATGCACATGAAGAAAGAAACACATATCTTAGAGGAACATCTATTAAAAAGTAAAATAACCATAATTTATTCGCTTTCACGATAATGTTACCCCCTACAGCTGATGCAATTACATCTAATCAGTGGTGCAGAGCAATAGGTACTTGCCTAGTGACACAGAGACCTGTTTTCGATTCCAAGCTAAGGCAAAAATATTGTTATCGAGTTTTTTTACATTTAATTTACATGACGTGGTCGACAATTCACTTAGAGACATATGATGCATGGATATGTTCACAGACTCAAAGTGCCACCTACTGGCTCAACTGGACTTTTTTCAATCCGCCCCAAATTTGTCCTGCCCAAAATAATGTGACCGCCTACGGCTGCCTGTAATCCAACTAGATCTATAGCTCAGCGGGATAAGTGTTTGACTGGACACCCAGATGAGCGAGGACCCGTTCAACGCTGCTCGCAGCTTTAATTTAAATTGTCTTTAAATACAAATCTGTCACTTTTCAATATCCATATCAACAACGAATAGATAGAAATCGATTATTATAATAGTTGGCATTTCATTATCGATTCGTTACGGCACTCAATAAGTCACGGAGTATAAAAAAAGTTGAGTGGAGCGCAGAGAGAAACCAGAGCGGAGGGAGAGGACAGAACGCTGCGTTGTGAGAGCCAATCAGCGCTGAGCTGCTCCGATGTTGATTAATCTAATTGGCTGCTGCTGCTCTCGTGGCGTTGGAAGTAGAAATCATTCACGTAGTCGGAGACATTCACGGAGCTGTGTGCGCCTACGAATGATGTCATGAACCCGGACACCAGGGCGCTAGATGTTACCACGTGTGTGGGATGTCCACGAGAAGTATAACGTAGAAATAGTGGTTAATTATTCCGTGGCGGATGGCGGAATATATTTTTCCACGGAGCAAAGCAACAGAGATAAGCCACGCCCCCTCACCGACACGTATGGTGCGATTAAACCACAAATAGTCGGGCGAGTAAAGCGCTGTCAGTTCCGTTTGCGACGGGTTCATCCACATGCTGACCAGTGGATCTTCAGGAACTTTCCAGGACTTTAAACCAAATGTCCATGATTAAATATTTTGTGAAAATACATTTTGTATATACAAGAAAAAGTGAGAAGATGTAGTATTTAAACTAACAATGATAATTCCAAAGCATACAGTATATATACACCGTGTAAATTAACATTTCAATATAACACATTTCCAGGCCTGGAAATAGCCTTTTTATAATGTCATGACTTTTTTTATAATGACATGAGGGGCGGCTGTAGCTCAGTGGGGTAAGAGGACCGTCCTGCAATCCCAAGGTTGTAGGTTCGATCCCCGCTCTCCCCATTAGTTGCAAGTCGAAGTGTCCTTGAGCAAGGCACTGAACCCCCAGTTGCTTCCCGGGCGCATCACTACAGCCCACTGCTCCTTAATAACTAAGGCAAGGGTTAAATGCAGAGAACTAATTTCCCCTTGGGGATTAATAAAAGTGTATATTTATTTATTTATTTTCCAGATTTTCCATGACTGCACGAACCCTGTTTTGAATAACGGATTGAAAATTACAGTTTTTTTGTTTTTTTATCCGATTAATCTAAAATATAACTAAAATGGGCACTCGGTAGAGTGCATACCTTCGCATATCACAAGATTGGGCATTGAATTATGAACATTTTGGCATTAGTTGCATGCCAATTGGACAAAAATGTATCGTGCTATGGTAAAAAAAGAGTTTGACCTTTCCATGACCTTGACCTTGACATTTGACCCGATTGATCCCAAAATCTAATCAAATGGTCCCCGGATAATAACCAATCATCCCACCAAATTTCATGCGATTCAAGAACATTTTGACCTGTTCATGACCTTTGACCTTGACCTTTGACCCGATCGATCCCAAAATCTAATCAACTGGTCCCCGGATAATAAACAATCATCCCACCAAATTTCATGCGATTCGGTTCAATACTTTTTGAGTTTTGCGAATAACACGCATACAAATAAATAAATAAATAAATACACGGCGATCAAAACATAACCTTCCGGCATTTTCAATGCGAAGGTAATCAACAGATTAATCGATTATCAAAATAATCGTTAGTTGCAGCCCTAATATGAACCCAGACACCAGGGCGTTAGATGTTCCGACGTGTGGGATGTCCACTAGAAGTATAACGTAGAAAAAGTGGTTAATTATTCCGTGGCGGAAAACATTTTTCTACTGAGCAAAGCAACAGAGATAAGCCACGCCCCCTCAACGACGCGATTAAACCATAAATAGTCGGGCGAGTAAACTCCCGCGAGTCAGTTCTGTTGTTGACAGGGTTCATACACATGTTGATGGATTTCCAGGCCCTTTCCAGGACGTTAAACCAAATTTCCATGACCAAACATTTTGAGAAGATGTATTATTTAAACTAACAATGAGAATTCCAAAGCATACAGTATATACTGCGTACATGAACATATGAATATAACTAATTTGCTTTACTTTTCCAAAACCTTTGGGATTTCAATGATTTTTCCAGGCCTGGAAATAACCACTTCAGAATGTCATGACTTCTCCAGGTTTTCCATGACCATACAAACCCTGTTTTGAGAGTTGAAAATTACAGTTTTTAGTTTTTTTATCCGATTAATCTAAAAAATAATCAACACATTAATCGATTATCAAAATAATCATTAGTTGCAGCCCTAATATCAACCGCTCTTCACATCGGCATAATGCCAGGAGTTGAGTTTTCAATAAAAAACAAATTATGACAAATTAATGAATCAGAGCACACTAAGCCACAATATACACTGTTGATATCCCAATGTCGAGATAATCCACTTTTTCTGTGTGTGTGTGTTGTGTGTGTGTGTGTGTGTGATCAAAAGTATGCTGTTATTCAATTTAGCTATATATGCTTTTCAGAGAGGATTGTGTTTGGATATTGTACATTAAATATAGACATTAGAGCATATCTGTTGCCTCCACACAGCTCTCAACATGGAGTCATCACCAATAAGCGCTTTATGGGCCGCAACACACACATAGGGAGAGTCCACTGCACTATACCATGACACAGCAGATGCAAATGGCTGCTCATTTAATGCTCTGAATCCCATATTTAAAACCCTTACGGTTGTTTTCCAAACTGTCTAACACATTGGCTGTTTCTTTCTGGGAATATCCACTCGCTTTGTTAATTTCCTCCGAACAATATTCAGATACACCCTTTGAAGGTAAGGTTCGCAAAGATAAACATCGGCCTCTCTCCTGGGGAAATCCCATATGTCGATTTTCTTTTTTTTTTTATGTCGCAGTGGGGAATTATTCAGTCTTTCATTGCAAATCAGCTCAGAGGAGGGGTTGTAATCATTATCATCAAGATTATTATTATTTTCAGATCTGGTTTCCAAATGTGCACGTTTTGAATTTTATGAAGTACGACCAACAAATGCAAAATCCTATTACAGGCAAGAGGAAAGCTGAACTGTTGTTGTGTCTGCCAAACGGCAAACTCTCACGCAAGTGTTTTTAAGCTGCCTCACTCCTCTTAACACATAAAGAAGAAAATGTATTGATTTGTATTGCTTATTTAGAGGAATTATCTCTCTAAACGGGTAGGTAGAAAGTCAATGAGAACAGATTTATGATGAAATATACATAACATAAAGAGCTCCTCACATTGAATAAGTTACAAAAAACTCTCCAAACTCGAACACTTAAACAAAGGAATTAGCCGTCATGTGTACATAATAAACGACATATTAAAATGACAACATAGTCAATCCAAGTGACGTGAATTGTACATGATAGTGGTATTAACAATAGTAGCACTTCTAATAGCAGAAACGATAACGGAAACATGTTTGCCACGAATAATCAAAGTAGCAGTGGGTTCCACGGTCCATGGTAAACATGATGGAGATCTGGAGGGAGCTCTGTATCCTAGAAAGTACCCTAGCAGGCTCAGCCCAGCAGCATGTCTCGAGGCTGGTCTAAGAGAAACCTGAACCAGACCTTAACTTTAAGAGTTAGAGGCTGGACTAAGAGAAACCTGAGTCAGACCTTAACTTTAAGAGTTAGAGGCTGGACTAAGAGAAACCTGAACCAGTCCTTAACTTTAAGAGTTAGAGGCTGGACTAAGAGAAACCTGAGTCAGACCTTAACTTTAAGAGTTAGAGGCTGGACTAAGAGAAACCTGAACCAGTCCTTAACTTTAAGAGTTAGAGGCTGGACTAAGAGAAACCTGAACCAGTCCTTAACTTTAAGAGTTAGAGGCTGGCCTAAGAGAAACCTGAACCAGTCCTTAACTTTAAGAGTTAAAGGCTGGACTAAGAGAAACCTGAACCAGACCTTAACTTTAAGAGTTAGAGGCTGGACTAAGAGAAACCTGAACCAGTCCTTAACTTTAAGAGTTAGAGGCTGGACTAAGAGAAACCTGAGTCAGACCTTAACTTTAAGAGTTAGAGGCTGGACTAAGAGAAACCTGAACCAGTCCTTAACTTTAAGAGTTAGAGGCTGGACTAAGAGAAACCTGAACCAGTCCTTAACTTTAAGAGTTAAAGGCTGGACTAAGAGAAACCTGAACCAGACCTTAACTTTAAGAGTTAGAGGCTGGACTAAGAGAAACCTGAGTCAGACCTTAACTTTAAGTTATCAGAAGGTGTTGTATCCCAGTATCTAAACTTCCACTTGTGTCTAACCAGCCATGACTCATCTTTTCGTTCTCCTTAGCCGGCCGATGGAGCCTCCCTCCAAGAAGGAGGACGGTCCACTCATGAGGCGACCAGACGAGTGGAAGGACCCATGGCGCCGGTCCAAGTCCCCCAGGAGACGCCCCAGCGGGCTGGGTTCCCCGCCGCGGGGGCGCCGCCGCCACCGGCCCTCGGGCTCATCCGTGTCTATGTCCAACTCCTCCAGGTAGGAACGCCTCCATCAAGTCGGGACATCCCGTGTGATCATGTTCGGAAAATGAGTTTTCATGTTTCACGACTTGTCTGTCTGTCGCAGGTCTTCGTCGCGCTCTTCATCCTACACGGGTTCTGGGTCTTCTCGCTCCCGCAGCCGCTCCTCCTCGTTCAGCTCCTACTCCAGCCACTCCTCCCAGCACAGCTCGTTCAGCGGCAGCCGCTCGAGGTGTGTGCGTGTGTGTGTGTGTGTGTGTGCGCGTGTGTGTGTGTGTGTGTGTGTGTGTGTCAAGTCTTTTATTGTCAGATGCACAGAATGACACAGGGTCAGACTGGGCACTGAAATTCTTAGGACAAGGCACCACACAACAACTACCATAGCATAACATAATATAACATAACATGACATACACTCTGTACAAGTACTCTGAACATAATACTAACATATATACATATAACATATAATACACATAATAAACTAAACTACAGACAAATGGGAGTAGCAGGTAGTGAAAGCAGGTAGTGCAATAAAAAGTGTAAGTACAAGGCTGAAAGTGACAGTGTATGTAAAGTGACGAGTGCAAAAGTGTCGATCGTGTGTCAGTGTCCATTGAGCAGCCTGATGGCTCTCGGGAAGAAACTGTTCTCCAGTCTCCGTGTGCGAGACCGGATACTACGGTACCGCCTTCCAGAAGGCAGCGGGGTGAACAGGCTGAAGGCTGATGATGGCAGTCCTTTAGGATCCTGCCAGTCTTCCTGAGGCATCGTGTGTGGTATGTGTCCTGCAGGGCTGGGAGCTCCCTACCGATGATGAACTCCGCAGTCCTGACCACACGGCGTAGGGCCTTGCGGTCCTTGGCTGTGCAGCTCCCAGACCACACTGTGATGCACCCAGTCAGGATGCTTTCTATTGTGCATCTGTAGAAATTGGTGAGGATGACTGAATCCATGCCAAACTTCTTCAGTCTCCTCAGGAAGAAGAGGCGCTTCGGCCGCTTTGACCACCTTGTCTGTGTGAGCAGACCAGGTGAGGTCGTTGCTGATGTTGACCCCGAGGAACCTGAAGCCGCTGACCATTTCCACTGCAGAACCGTTGATATGCAGGGGTGCGTGCTCCTCCACCTGCCGTCTCCTAAAGTCCACAATCATCTCCTTTGTCTTGCTGATGTTGAGAGAGAGGCTATTATCCTGACACCATGTAGTCAGGGTAGCAACCTCCTCTCTGTAGGCTGACTCATCATTGCCAGTGATGAGGCCCACAATGGTTGTGTCATCAGCAAACTTGACAATGAGGTTGGAGCTGTGCGTGGCTACACAGTCATGTGTGAACAAGGAGAACAGGAGGGGGCTGAGCACACAGCCCTGGGGGGTGCCTGTGTTGGTGATGACTGTAGATGAGGTGCGGTCACCGATTCTCACCACCTGTGGCCTCCCCGTCAGGAAGTCGAAGACCCATTTGCATAGGGAGGTGCTGAGTCCCAGGTCTACGAGCTTCGAGACGAGTCTGGAGGGGATGATGGTATTGAATGCTGAACTGTAGTCAATGAACAGCATCCTCACATATGTATTCCCTTTGTCCAGGTGGGTGAGGGCGGTGTGCGTGGTCAGGGCTATGGCATCGTCTGTAGACCGGTTGGACCGGTATGCAAACTGCATAGGGTCCAGGGTGGGAGGCAGCAAGGAGCAGATGAATGATTTGACTAGCCGCTCAAAGCACTTCATGATCACAGAGGTCAGAGCTACCAGGCGGTAGTCATTCAAGCAGGTGACCTTGGTGATCTTGGGCACAGGGACGATGGTGGTCCGTTTGAAGCATGTGGGGAGTACAGACGGGCTGAGGGAGAGGTTGAAGATGTCGCTGAAGACCCCCACTAGCTGGTCAGCGCAACCCCTGAGGGCCCTACCTGATATGCCATCCGGACCAGGTGCCTTGCGAGGGTTGATCTTATTGAAGCAGCGCCTCACCTCGGCTACAGTTATAGTAGGCACACCACTGGTTGGGCCCTCAGGTAGCTCCACTGCAGGGGGGTCACTGTCCCTCTCAAAACGAGCGAAAAAAGCATTCAGCTCGTCTGGAAGAAGGACAGAGGACTGGGTCTCACTGCAGCCCCTCCCTTTGTAGTCTGTAATGGCTCTTAATCCACTCCACATGCGCCTGGGGTCAGAGCCATGGTAGCTGGACTCCACCTTGCTCCTGTATGTCCTCTTTGATGGCCCTCAAAAGGTCGTATCTGGACTTCCTGTACTGATCAGGATCCCAGGGCTTCTGATTAGGGAAAGACCGGACAGTCTTCTTCGGGACGATGTCCTCAATGCAATACTGGATGTAACTGGAAACACTCAGTGCGTTTACATGATGGTATAATTCGAATCTTGCTTTAGTCGGACTATGCTATCTTTTGGGGGATCTGCTATTATCCCAATATACATGGCAGTGAGTAATTCGAATCATTGGCCGAAAGCATGTCATATCCGATACGATAGGTGGCGCTGTTTTCATTACAACTCGTGGTGATACAGCCATTTCCGCTTGACCTATTCACCACTACCAACAACAACATCAACATTTCGAGAAAGAACCATGAACTTTAGTATGTTCAACTCCTTCAATACATTAAGCATAAATTCTGTCTGCTCTTCGGTCCAGAGATGTGTGGTGGCTCTTGTGTTCTCCATAGCGTTGTTTGCAGCGCCGCCGCTCCCATAGCGCACTACGCGCTGCGCGTAGGGCACCAAGTCCTGAGGGGGCTCCACAAAATAGGCAACTAAAGAAATCCTCATAGTTATAATAATTATAATGCTGATATTATTTCAGTCTAGAAATATTAGGCGCCTTTTAGGCATGTATATCACGAAACAGGCAGAACAAGAGATATATTTAATCGCTCAGCACCCCCCCCGTTAACACTTCTCGGGTCGCATCGCTCTGCCGTGATGCGCGCCGACACATCCGCGCACACAGACCCTATCTCAGGGGGCATCATGAGGAGTTATGCTTAGGGCACCAACATGGTTAGCAGCGGGACTGGTTGTTTGTTTGTTTCTGCTGCAGGGCTCCAGACTGCGACCAAATGGTCGCATTTTGCGCCTAAAATTAGACACAGTGCGAGTAAATTTTTCATCAACTCGCGCATGCGCGACCAGTAAATTAGCAGATTTCTTTTTTTTGTTATGAAATATTTTTGTTGCTGACAAACTTGTTCTACACTTCAGCCCACTATAGTTAGCGGTAATGCCTGAATGACTGGTTTGCTAACCGACATTAACTCCAGAAGAAGAAGAAAGGAGACGAAAACCGAAGCAGAAGGCTGGCCTGTGTGTGAGAGCGGGGGGGCTAATGTGTGAAAAGAGGCGCACCGCAACGGAGACGCAACGAGGGCGAGGGCCGCAGAGTGAGAGGTCCACGAGGGGATCCTCACCACCGAGCGGCGTCCCCGTCCCCCGAGTTGAATCTCTGGGTCAACTCAGCCGACTCTCACATGTCTGCCCCTATACACTGTCGCTCACGGTAAACTCATTCGATCGGGAGCGCGAGGATTTTGATAAAGTAAGCGGAAGGATCTAAGTGACAACATCCGGTTTTGCAAAGTTAGCGGAAAGAACCACGTGAAACAACATCCGTTTATCAAAATAAGATGTCGACAAATCATACACGAACATATAAAAGTAAACAATGAACTGATGTATCTTTATAGATCATTTCTGAGATTTAGCTTAAATTATGCTAACATTAAAACATTTTACTGGACCAAGGAAGAGTTTATAAAATTAGTCAGACTTTTGTATGTTAAGAAAAGTCCTGTATATAGATTTCCCCAAGAGTTCCAGGAAATGAATAATGCAGATGTGTTCCATACATATCTGAAATCCCCTACAATAGCAATCAAACTATTTTAATGTATCAATTAGGACATTTTCAAAGTAAAGTCCTAAATGTTTAAAGAAATCTGTAATTTCTTTAATGTTTGAGTTGCTTTATATATGTATTTCCTCATAGTCCTAGGCAATAATGCTACACAATAAATAGAATGCTTCAATCGACTCGGTGATCGGTATTATCGGTGATCGGCAGATACTGATTTCAGTGATCGGTGATCGGCACCAGAACACTGACCGGTGCAACTCTGATCATAACATCACCAACTCCTAGATGGTATTGAAAAGAGAACGTGCTGCATAGTAATATTTATTTTTGATTCCGTTTCCTAAAAGAAACTGCTTTCTATGAATGCATTCAATCAATGGGTGGGGGGGGGGGTGGTGAGAGTGTGCTCACCCGTGTGCGCGCATCACGGCAGAACTTCGATGTCGGTGCGCGCATCGCTCTGTCACGCGAGCCGAGAATTGATGACGGGGGGGGCGGGGGTAGACGAAAATTACAGAGTGGCGGGTGGAGATTTCACCCTGTTATAATGGTAGGGAAACACTGGAGTTGATAAGCGTGTCTTCATGTCTGATCAATACACAACAGTGAGGTGCGTGAATGGACAGAGCGGCCAGCTGCTGATCACTCACTCAACAGCTCGACCTGCACGAATAGACGGTGCGCGCTGCGCGCGCAAACATTTTCTTTGGGGAGCACCGAAGACCCATTTTGACCCAGGAAAAACCCTGTGTGCGCCCCTAAATTTTCTGCTTGCGCCCCTAAAATTTTAAGTTAGGGGCCACTGTGCTCCTAGTAAAAAAAGTTAGTCTGGAGCCCTGCTGCTGGCCAGGCTGCCGGCAGTGACAACTTATCATCTCTTTCGACTTCCGGGTCACGACGTGGGAGGGAGGGAGGGAGGGAGGAGGGCGGCGGGATCTCGAGCATGCGCAAAGACGCAAAGTCCAGTTCCTAATCGAATTCACCGTTACATGCCGCGATCGTCGAATTATCAACTGGATCGGACCGAGCTATCCAGGGGTGTTAATCGGATCGAAGTCGGACCGCACATAGTCCGACAAAGGTGTTTACATGAAACGGATAATTCGATTTCAGTCCGACTAAGCCAATAATTCGATTGCATGTAAACGCACTGAGTGTCTGTATACTCATTAATGTCCCCATCTGCTGCTTCCCGAAACATCAGCCAGTCAGTGGTGTCAAAACAGTCCTGGAGTCGCCACACTCTCGTCACTCCATTGATGGACTGTCCTCTCAGCCGGTCTGACCTGTTTTAGCTTTTGTCTATTTGCGGGGAGCAGAAGAATGGAGGTGTGATCAGCTTTACCAAAAGCAGGGCGGGGGAGGGGTTTGTAACTGTCCCGGAATGTCGTATAACAATGGTCAAGGGTCTGATCTCCACGTGTGAAGAAGTCAATGTGCTGATAGTATTTAGGCAGGACTTTCTTCATGTTGGCTCTGTTGAAATCACCAACCACAATAAAGGCTGCCTCTGGGTGCACATTCTCCAGACCGTTGATAATTCCATACAGTTCATCCAGAGCAGTAGCCTTATCTACTTGGGGGGGAATGTAGACTACACTCATAACGACTGCAGTAAACTCCTGCGGTAGATAGAAGGGTCTGATTTTTACAGTCAACAGCTCGAGGACTGGAGAGCAGTGAGATGCTAGTACTGCTATGTCCGTAGCCCAAGAAAAATTAACCATAACACAGACCCCTCCGCCCCTGCGCTTGCCTGAATCAGCTGTCCTGTCCTGACGGTGTATGCTGAATCCCAACGGAGTAACTGCCGCGTCGGATATCTCCGGGACGAGCCACGTCTCGACGAATGCCAATACACAGCAGTTCCTGATGTCCCGTTGGAATTTAATACGTGCATTCAGATCATCCATCTTGTTGTCGATGGACTGAACGTTGGCAAGTAGTATGGATGGTAGCGCAGGTTTGAAATACCTTTTCCGATTCCGAACGAGAACTCCAGCACGTCGGCCTCGTTTCTTCTTCCTCCGTCTTGTAGGTATATCCAACGGCGGAACAACAAAGAGCCCACTGCAGTCCGAACTCGCACTCCGGAAAGTTGAATTAAAGTTCTTGTAGTAGTCCTCTCCGAGTGCAAATCTGATCTCCATAAGTGTCTGCTGGTCATATTGAATTAACGACACTGCAACATTAACGTAACTAACAGTAACAAAACAAACAAAACGCTAGATAGTTGTGACGGAGCTCTCGTCAGTGCGACCATTCTGCGGCGCACCGGAAACACACGTGTGTGTGTGTGTGTGTGTGTGTGAAACTGTTATAGATTCTTTATTCCAAAGCAAAAGTTACAGTGTAAATATGTTTGTGACCAACCTAAGATTGCAGTTTGTGGATCTGGAGTTAACTCCATATGTGTCAGTCACATGAATGCCTCTAACCATACATGTTGTTGTTTGGAATAAAATCAAAGCACCGTAGTCATCCTCACAAGACAAAGAGATGAATATGTTGAGTCTCGTTGTGTCTGAGAATAAAGCAGCTCCAGTATCTGTTAAGATTACGACCCAAAGATCATTTTTATCCCTCTCATAGCAACACATCGGCAACACCACGCATTTGTTATTTTTTTAGAAAAGCTTGTTAATGTACATTTCCTGCACAGATACATAATTGGTGAGCATCCTGGATCATTGAGCAATCGTAGGTAATAAGAATTTATTACCTACGCTGCAAAAAACGATGAACATTTTTTCATACCCGAGCTGTATTCTCTCAGTTCCCCTCACACTTGAAGATAAACGCATCAAAGCGCGACTCTTTCCTTCTGCTCTGTTGTTTCTGAATAACCTAATGCAGCATTATAAAACCATTCCTAATTGCATGGTCCTGACTTCTGATGATTCATAGGTCTCGATCGTTCTCCACGTCCCCCTCACCGAGTCCAGCGGCACCGAGGAACGCAAAGAACAAACCAGAGCCTCCCCCTGCGTTAGCTAAAGGGTAAATACTTACACGAATGGGTCCATCTGTTACTATCCTTGTTTCTCCTCGAATACATATTCTCACGAGTAGTACTCATTCTTTTGAGTGGTAGTAAATTATGTCCCAAGTTACATTGCATCATTCGTATTTATTGATTATTATGAATGCATCATTGGCAAAGAGCATTGCATGTGCTCTGCTGCTCAACACTGTCTGTGCCTTTTCCGTCCCCGAAGCGTGCCGCCGAAGCCGGGCGCCGCCGTGCCCCCTCCTCGCAGGGAGAAGCCCGCGATGAAGAAGGCCCCCAGTCCTCCGCCCGGCGGACCGCAGGGCAGACCCCCCAAACCTCTGCCAGAGGGAGGGAAGCCTCTCACCACAAATCCCCGGGAGCCTGGCGGCGCAGGTGGCGGGGCGGGCGGCGGTGGAGCGGGGAGACCCCCACCGCCCCCACGGGAACCGGCAAAGACCCCCAACCCGAGGGAGGACCGGCGTAAAGAACGGCAGCAGCATCCCCCACGGAGGTAGGCGGCTCACCTTTGACCTCTGATGGAAAGTGCTGTAAAAGATGATGCGCTGGTGAATTACATTATATATCTGACTAGAAATCTGTTGGATTAAAAAAATCATTTAGTTGATTCGACTATTCTGAAGTTGGTATTGGCTCATACCTGTGGGGCATTTTAAATGTGTGACATAATCAGGTTCTAGTTGACATGCATCCATACATGTATCTCATATTGGATGGCAAACATTTCCAAGAAAACAGGCCGAGTCTGTTGGCCGCTGATCGCTGTAATTTAGTAAGAATGACGTTCAAGAGCGTCCTCCCATCACCGCAGACATGCAAGATATTTCTTAAAAACACCAATACTTATAAACATTATTACTTTAACAGTGTACCATCAGCCCAAACTGTTAACTCTGATGGTTTCATCTCAAAGCGTGACTCCATTTCCATTATCCAGCAGCATCACAGGTACCGGATCTATAAAATAATGACGGATGCAAGTTTTTGATTGCCAGATCAGGAGATTAGATTACAAATATACAGAATATCCTTTCTAAATTACCACAGATCACATTACAGGACTGTCTCAGAAAATTAGAATATTGTGATGGAGTTCTTTATTTTCTGTAATGCCATTCAAAAAACAAAAATGTCATGCATTCTGGATTCATTACAAATCAACTGAAATATTGCAAGCCTTTTATTCTTTTAATATTGCTGATTATGGCTTACAGCTTAAGAAAACTCAAATATCCTATCTCTAAATATTAGAATATCATGAAAAAGTATACTAGTAGGGTATTAAACAAATCACTTGAATTGTCTAATTAACTCGAAACACCTGCAAGGGTTTCCTGAGCCTTGACAAACACTCAGCTGTTATAAATCTTTTTTTTAACTTGGTCTGAGGAAATATTAAAATTTTATGAGATAGGATTTTAGAGTTTTCTTAAGCTGTAAGCCATAATCAGCAATATTAAAAGAATAAAAGGCTTGCAATATTTCAGTTGATTTGTAATGAATCCAGAATGCATGACATTTTTGTTTTTTTAATTGCATTACAGAAAATAAAGAACTTTATCACAATATTCTAATTTTCTGAGACAGTCCTGTATGTACCATTCCTACGGTAACACATCCAAGAGGATACTTCCATGAATCTATATAACCATCGCTGCGTCCCGGCCCCGCAAATGCAGACGGGACAATTGTAGCGTCGTAGTAGATATTTGTTTCTAAAATATTCCATTTCTACATAAAAACCTGTGAAGCTAACCATAGCACATCATAAACTAGCGTTAGCACTTCAATGCTATTATTATCTTTATTTAAAAGGGACCATATACAGTTGAAACATAAATGTCACCATTTGATGCTCTGCACC
This sequence comes from Pseudoliparis swirei, assembly GCF_029220125.1. Classification (NCBI taxonomy): domain Eukaryota; kingdom Metazoa; phylum Chordata; class Actinopteri; order Perciformes; family Liparidae; genus Pseudoliparis; species Pseudoliparis swirei. Next base: position 26,025,730 of record NC_079393.1, read on the forward strand.
AGATTGTAGCTACAACTAATTTGCAGCTGTAGTTCCTTGACAGACCATAATAAATATAAAACAAAAACAAACATAAAACAATAACAAACAGTCCAGGATAAGAAGCACTACTGAAGGTATGCTGAATGAAAACACGTGCTGTATTTGCTTCATAATGATTTAAAACAGTAAATAAAGTCTGCTTCTCTCTAAAATAATTTTTTTTTTGCTTTCCAAAAATGGGATAATATTTTTTTAGGCGGTGCCGTTAGTGAGCGTGGGCTCAAGGGCAGCAGCCGGCAGCAACATGTACAGTGGAATGTTTTGCTGCTGTTGCATAACCCCTGCTCATTTTTGAGAGATGTAGAAATGCATCGGTCACCCTGGTTTTGGCTGAAGGTCAAGCGTGTGCTGCCGTTGCTGTGGCAACTGCCATGTGTCAGCTGGAGGTGCCGTCTAAGTCGTTGGAGTAATTCCAATTTATTGGTATAGCCCCAAATCACAAATTTCCTTCAATGGGAGTCTACGACATCCTCTGTCCCAGGACCTCGCATGTGAACAGGAACAACTCATAAGGACACCTATTGCAATTTATTTATTTATTTTTATATTTATATATATATATATATATATATACATGCACTAAATGTGAAACAGGACTTATGTGTCACATTCAGTACATATAATCACACATGATTCATATGAGAGTAGTAAGCAAAATAATGATAGAAAAACGATACTAATAATAACAGGAGCAGTGGATATAGTAGAATAATAATAATGATGATAAAAGCATTATGGATATCAGTAATATCAATGTGACTACTACTACTACTAATGGTAGCAGCAGTGGATGTCAGGATGTAACCACGATCCATCTGTGACCAGAGAAATCAGAAAGACTCCGGGGGGCGAGCAAAGTTGGTAATGTGGAATACGAGTGTGTTTCTTCACCGTTCGATTGCTGTACCCTTTTACACCACCGGTCAGAAGTTTTAGAACAGTTTTAGAAACCCAGTTTTTCAGTTAAAGTCCAGTGAAGAATCTGAAATGGTACAAAAGGTCAGCGGCAAACTGCCAGAGGTTAAACAAACAAAGTTTAGGTTACCAAAAACTGAAAAATAATGTACATTTCAGAGTTGTACAAGAAGGCCTTTTTCAGGGAACGAGCCGTGAAGGGTTAACGAGGTGCAGCTGTTGTGGACGTTAACGAAGCTTTGAAAGTTGACCTCACAGTTCCTGCAGCTGTCTCCACTTGTGTTGATTGTCTGCATCAAAGCAGTGTGGGGACAGACGGTGTCACTGCACCCTCTGAAGCTTTACGTGGGCACGAGTGTACTGCAGGAAGTCGTATGCACTGCTCTTATAATGGCAAGAAAAAGGCAATTAACAAAAAGACAGACAGACCATAATAACCCTCAAAGGTGTCGCTCGTTCCTTCAGAGAAATGGAGGTGTTCTCAAAGGTTTGACCGGCAGTGTGTGTGTCAATGTTCAGCGAGGCCTTGATGCTTTTGTCCACACCGCTGGACCTCGCCAAGCTCCCAACACCTCTCTCACCAGTAGAAGCATTGTTTATGTTTATAACAACACGTTCTGCATCCTCCATGTTGTCCTTGCCTCCCCTGTAAGCCTGTGTGTAAAGTGTTGGCCCGTAGCAACGCTGCTATTGACCGACTGTTTCTGTACCCGGCAGCTTTTTTAAGTAGCTGAGCTCTTTTATTGATCACGTGACGAGGGAGCGTCCACACACGCTCCGTCTTCCCACGCCTCTCTAAAGCTCAACCCGAGCTGCCGTCGGGTTGGAAATTGGCAACCGCCACTGGAAAGTTAATGTCTAATGTTAATGTTAATTATCTAAATATTATCACCTCATGTGAGCGCATAGATTTAAAAATGTGGTGACAGGAAACTCCTTTCTCAGTCTGGCAAACGGCCTACGGTGTTGACGTCGTGTCACAGATTGTGTCTCGTCACACTGGATTGGAAACCTGGCTCGGGTCCATCAAAATGTCAGCTGCGTACAGGAACACTTTGTGGAGGCCGTGCTTCTCGTTTTCGGTGCAGGCATGCAACGTGGGAGTGCGATAGCCTTCCTCTGCATGCTTGTTTGCCCAACTCACATTTGCAAAACAAGTATGTCAACAGTGGACGGAATTATTGAGCAGATACAGTCCTATGCAAAAGTTTAGGCACCCCTCTGAGGCTGCATGATAATTTACTCTGTCTTCACCAAAAAAAGATCACAGTTGTGTAATATTCATTTTCTAGTTAACACTGAGTGCTGGGGTGTTTTCCAGACAAAGATATTTAGTGTAGCAGTATTTAGTTGTGTGAAATTAAATCAAATGTGAAAAATAGGCTGTGCAAAAGTTTGGCCACCCTAATCATTTTGTTGATTTGAATACCTGTACCTACTAAATGCTGATTAACTGCAACACATAATTAGTCTGATTAACTCGTTAAGCCTTCAATTCTATAGAAAGGTGCATCCAATCATTAGAAAAGGTATTTAAGGTAGCCAATTGCAAGTTGTGCTTCTCTTTGATTCTCCTCTGAACAGTGGCAAAATGGGGGCATCAAAACAGCTCTCGAATGATCTAAAAACAAAGATTGTCCAGCAGTATGGTTGAGGGGAAGGCTACAAAAAGTTATCCCGGAGGTTTCAGCTATTAGTTTCCACTGTGAGGAATGTTATTAAGAAATGGAAGGCAACAGGCACAGTTCTTGTTAAGGCCAGAAGTGGCAGGCCAAGAAAAATATCGGAGAGGCGAAGGCGAAGAATGGTCAGAATGGTCAAGGACAACCCTCAGACCACCTCCAAAGACCTGCAAGGGCATCTTGCTGCAGATGGTGTCACTGTGCGTTGCACAGAGAACAGCTGTATGGGAGAGTGATGCGGGAGAAGCCTTTTCTGCACACGCCACAAACAGGCTCGCTTGAGGTCTGCAAAACTACATTTGAACAAGCCAGGCTCATTTTGGAACAAAGTGCTGTGGACTGATGAGACAAAGCTCGAGCTCTTTGGTCACAACAAGAGGCGTTACGCATGGAGGCAAAAGACACTTGCTGCCCACAGTCACATGTGGTGGGGGGTCCATCATGCTGTGGGGCTGTGTGACTAGTGCAGGTACTGGGAATCTAGTTAAAGTTGAGGGTTGCATGGATTCAACTCAGGACCAGCAAATTCTTGACAATAATGTTCTAGAATCTGTAACAAAGCTGAAGTTACGGCGGCGTTGTGTGTTCCAGCAGGACAACGACCCGAAACATCGCTCCAAATCCACCAAGGCATTTATGCAGAGGAACAACTACAATGTTCTGGAATGGCCATCTCAATCGCCAGACTTGAATATAATTTAAAATCTATGGGGTGACTTGAAGCGGGCTGTCCACGCTGGCACCCATCAAACCTTACTGAACTGGAGATGTATTGTAAGGAAGAATGGTCCAAAATACCTTCATCCAGAATTCAGACACTCATCAGAGGCCATAAGAAGCGTCTAGAGGCTGTTGTTTTTGCAAAAGGAGGCTCTACTAAATATTAATGTGATTTTTCTGTTGGGGTGCCCACATTTATGCACCTGTCTAATTCTCTTATGATGCATATGGCATGTTTTCTGTTTATCAAATAAACCTTATTTCACTGCTAAAATATCACTGTGTCCATGAAGTGTTATATATATGACAAAGAAGTTCCTGATCCAAACGCCCAAAAATTTATAGATGAAAGTAATGAAGATTATCAGGGGTGCCCAAACTTTTGCATATGACTGTACATATGCAATAAGCAGAAGCGTGTGTGTGGGGGGGGCACACAGAGAGGAAGAACAGGTAAAGGGCAGGGAAGAACAGCCTACACTCACACCTACACATTAAAAACAGTCGTCACACCTTGGAAATTATCCTGGAATACCTGTTCCAACACCTGTATCCTATTCAGATTATCGGCAATATAGATTAATAATACCGAATGTGACAGTTGAATGGAGACTTATGTCTGTCGTGTGCTACTGTCTCTTTTCCCTGACTGAAAGGTCCAGTGGCCGTAGGAACAGTAGCTATGGGAAGTGGTCAGGATATTCTACTATGCCAGGGAAGTGTAGATTTAACCATGTTGGCAAAAACATGCGACATGTCAAACATGGGAGAGGAGACGTTCCCCGGGAGCTCATCTCTGCTCGTTGGGCTCCGTCACTTCAAGAGTCTCACGTGGTCAACGTGTTGAAGGGCCGATGTCTTTCTGTCTGACCAAAGCCTGAACCACTGTTTACAGTCCAACAGATGGATGTGCACATAAGGGACAATATAATACACATTTATATAAATGTATATTCTTTTAATCAAACTATTGTCTCTCATTCATTTGTGTCATTTAAGGTTATGAACTGTATGCATTCGAATTTTCATTGTGTGTTTAAATACGACATGTTCTCACTTTTCCATGTATACGCCGAGATTTCAGAAGACGTTTGGTTAACGTCATGGAAAAGTCCTGTAAATCCACTGGTCAACGTGTGTATGAACCCTGACTCAATGGGACGTGCTGCTCCAATGTGCTTCACATATCAGGTGTTGCATAAGTCTTGACACGCAATGAGGAATGTGAGCAGCGATGTGATACGTCACCGCCCTCTTTCCCCCGTGACGACGCACGCCGTCACGAGCGGTAATTTCATCGCTAATGATTTTAAAGCTCTTTGTTTTGTTGGCTTGGAGGTGTCATCAGGCTCATGTGTGTATTTCACATTGATGTTTTGGGATTTCTGCAGACGCACGCATCGGCAGAAATGTTAAAAGTGATGGGAACTCAGATTGTGTTCTTTGCCGTTTGTAGAATCATCTTTTGAATTGTGTTGGCTTTTTTCCAGCTTTTTTTCTTCTTTTCTTAGCTGATCTTAGTCTTTGCTCGAGGCTTTAGATTTAAATGTGTGCTCAGACTATCGTTGGCATCTCGCTGCAGTACATTTCTCTGATTTCAGATATCGGTTGGACACCCCCGAAGTGTTGTTAAGATCGCCAAATGTGACGCAACGCGAGGATATCATTCAATGTCTATCGGCCATAACTCTGCTTGTTGTCTTTGGGGTCAAAGTAATCTATTGATGGTCCTGGCTACATTGCAAACATGAACTGCTAATAGCTAATTTAATATACTTTCATAGTTAGACGAAAAATATTAATCGGCGTACAGTTGTCTCAATTTGGGCGTGGACGGGATGCCACCGTGTCAGACTTTGGGTCAGGGACGCCAAGGATCCCCTCGTGGGACCCCTCCCCGGGATGCTGGCCTTCACAGAGTGCATTTCCCCTGTTGCTAGGTAGACTTGGAAAAGCCCCGGGAAAGGGCAGGTGGCTCACAACTTTGGCCCTTCGCCCCGACCTCGCCACTTCCCCTCGGGCATGGACTCGGTGTCTGCTGCGTCCTCTCCGTGGGGCAGCAACGGGACTGGACTGGCCTCATTGGGTCGAGGCTTTGCATCAACGTGTGACAACCCACCTGACCGGTCGTGAGACAGAGACCCGGCTGGTTTACCGGGCTTTGTGGGTGTGACGTTTTTTTGCCAGAACCCTCGCCACGTATAAAACCAATGTGTTGATGATTGCATCGTTTACAAGAGCACAAAGGCGACTGGTTACCCACGGAGGACTGGACTCCCTAGTTCTTAACCTCCCAGTTGTTTAATCAGGGCTCTCCTGCAAAGAGGGCCGGTGGAGCTTTGGGTGTGGCAGGGTTCAGGGTTGGAGATTAGCACCAGCCAAATGCTGGTAAAATATCTGTCTGCTCGATGTGCTTCACTCACTAAAAACACAACGTTAATCTGTCGAGTGATTGGTCAAAATGTTGGCAGGAACGTGTCGTTGTCACTCCCTCTTTTGAGTTTCCCATTGCTGGCAGTTGAATGGAAGAGATGGCAATGGCTGGATGCACTGGGCATTTAAGTTAGGCGAGACCTGTAATGGTCCACAAATCTATTGTAACTCCATTTCAAAGTATGCAGATGTCTGTGTTCCAGAAGCAGCAGCTTGGTCGCGCGCCGTAGTTTTGATTTAAAGAAGTTCCCATTCAAACTTCCTGCTGTGTTCTCACGTGTGTGTCTGTCTCTTCCAGGCGAACTGTGAGTGGGAGTGTTAGTGGAAGTGGTACCAGTTATACTGGTTCTATCTCCAGGTCCTCGGCCAACTCACGCTCACGGTCACGCTCTGGATCCAGAAAATCCAGGTACTCGCCACGAACACCCTCATTGCCATTTGGGAAGGGGGGGGGGGGGGCATTTATTTATGTAAATGACCATGTTTGTGGACAAGCAGATGGACGCAGGCGGGATTTATCGCGACTCCAATTGGCTGCTTTCTGGTTCTTGGTCCTGTCAAAATTGCCTCTTAATTATCTTTTGCATTTATCTTCAGTGACTGTGTAAGTCTGCAAGTAAATATCCGAGATATATAATCGGGATTTTAGATGTTCTTGTGCGGAGCCCAGTCAAAACACGCCGCGTTGAAAGGTTGGCCCGTGGTGCTGCTACTCTAAGCTTTTCTAAGAACCGCTCGTACAAAAAAGAAGGAAACAGAAGGAGGTAGAGAAGAGGGAGGAAGCAGTTAATAATGTGTGATGGAGAGATGTAAATTCATCCATAAGGAGAGAGGAGAGGAGAGAGGAGCTCAGTGTATCCTAAACCTCCATAAGGAGAGAGGAGAGAGGAGCTCAGTGCATCCTAAACCTCCATAAGGAGAGAGAGGAGAGGAGAGGTGCTCAGTGTATCCTAAATGTCCATAAGGAGAGAGGAGAGGCGAGAGGTGCTCAGTGTATCCTAAGCGTCCATAAGGAGAGAGGAGAGGAGAGAGGAGCTCAGTGTATCCTAAGTGTCCATAAGGAGAGAGGAGAGGAGAGAGGTGCTCAGTGTATCCTAAGCGTCCATAAGGAGAGAGGAGAGGAGAGAAGTGCTCAGTGTATCCTAAGCGTCCATAAGGAGAGAGGAGAGCGGTGCTCAGTGTATCCTAAGCGTCCATAAGGAGAGAGGTGCTCAGTGTATCCTAAGCGTCCATAAGGAGAGAGGAGAGGAGAGAGGTGCTCAGTGTATCCTAAGCGTCCATAAGGAGAGAGGAGAGGTGCTCAGTGTATCCTAAGCGTCCATAAGGAGAGAGGAGAGAGGTGCTCAGTGTATCCTAAGCGTCCATAAGGAGAGAGGAGAGCGGTGCTCAGTGTATCCTAAGCATCCATAAGGAGAGGAGAGAGGTGCTCAGTGTATCCTAAGCGTCCATAAGGAGAGGAGAGGTGCTCAGTGTATCCTAAGCGTCCATAAGGAGAGAGGAGAGGAGAGGTGCTCAGTGTATCCTAAGCGTCCATAAGGAGAGAGGAGAGGAGAGAGGAGCTCAGTGTATCCTAAGCGTCCATAAGGAGAGAGGAGAGGTGCTCAGTGTATCCTAAACGTCCATAAGGAGAGGAGAGAGGTGCTCAGTGTCTCCTAAGCGTCCATAAGGAGAGAGGAGAGGTGCTCAGTGTATCCTAAGCGTCCATAAGGGGAGAGGAGAGAGGTGCTCAGTGTATCCTAAGCGTCCATAAGGAGAGAGGAGAGGAGAGAGGAGCTCAGTGTATCCTAAGCATCCATAAGGAGAGAGGAGAGGAGAGAGGAGCTCAGTGTATCCTAAGCGTCCATAAGGAGAGAGGAGAGGAGAGAGGTGCTCAGTGTATCCTAAGCGTCCCCCTCAGCCTCTAGCAGCATCTCTATGTCTGGACCAGGTGAACCTGGTTCAGGTCTCACTGAGACTATAGAGGAACGTCTTCAGTCTCCTCTTAAATGTGGTGACTGTTTGCCTCCCGCACTGAAAGTGAGAGCTGGTTCCATAAAAGAGGAGTCCGGTGTCTTACGTTAGTATCTCTAGCATCCCGCAGCAGAGCCCTGAAGCCTCTTGCTGCTTACTTTGGTACTTCTGGTTAGATGCTAAAACTGCATTTCGTTGTCCTGGTACTTGTTCTCCGAGCAATGATAATGAAGTTTAAAGAGGAGGGCGGGGCTGGGAGGGGGAAGCCCTCTCGAGGGAGCAGAGTGGTGTTCGCTTGTTGGTTCAAAGTTCATTTTGAATATGTCGCATGTCCAAATGCACCAAATTCGATAGAGCACTCCTTTGGGTCTCCAGCAACACACCGGGCAAATGTGTAGATGGGTTGAGCAGTTGTCGACATGTGTGAAGGAGATGTAGACGGACGGGGATTCCTTGCTTCATCGTATTTAGTGGGTTGTGATGACGCAGCCTAAAACATATTCACCCTGTGTTCTCCTCTCTTGCTTTCATGTGCCGTCTTTGTTGGGAAACCCTCCAGGAAATCCAGGTAACCGAGTCATCATTCGGGGTTGTGCGCATGCGTGGTGCAGACATGCCGGCATGCGGCGTCGTGTACACAACATCATAGTGGCGCCGGCGCTCGGTCAGCTCGCCGGTTGACCCCTGTTGTCTCTCTGTCGCCCCGCAGGTCGCTGAGCGTGAGCAGCGTGTCGTCGGTGTCGTCGGCGTCGTCCAGCGGCAGCTCGGTGCGGAGCGCCGACTCGGACGACATGTACGCCGATCTGGCCAGCCCGGTGTCCTCGGCCAGCTCCCACTCGCCCACGCCCAACCACCCCCGCAAGGAGCGAGGGGCCCCTCGGGACCGGCCCCCGCTCAGCAGAGACAACAAGAACCGGGGTTAGTGTGGGCAACACGGTCCTCATGCGGCGCACGTGACAAGAAATCTCACATCAACTGATTTTCAAATGACGGCCACCAAAAACAAACAAAGGCAGGGATGAAACTCATTGAGGGCGTGGAGTTATCTGTATTGGCTCTAATGGTTAAGAGAGTGTGACGTATAGTTAGCTGTACTCATAGCACTGATGTAATCAGAAGAACAACAGTGTAATTACATACTCAGTTTCTCTTTCTAAAACCAATTCATTTACCAATTAATTCCAGGGAATTTTCCAAACCTTTATTGTGGTCATTGTCGAGCTACACTCGATTTAATTCACATCCTGTAGATGTTTCAAAGTAAAGGCGTGCCAGAAAAGGTTGGACCGGAAAATCTATGCACAGAGTTTTGAGATTCATTGAGGGTTGCTTAAAGAAAAATCACAAGACCAAGAAGTAGAATGGATGTTTAAAAAAATAGGTTGGTAAAATTCAATTTCAATTTAATTACTTTTGTATCGACCAATAGATGTCATGTGTACAGAATGAACAACATAACAGAGTTACAACACATTCTATGCATATGGCAGAAAATATTCATAATGAGAGTAGTAGGCATTATGAAAAAGTACTGCCATAAATAACAGCAAAAGTGGATCTAGTAGAATAATAATGAAAATATAATAAAGGCAGTAATGGTATCGGCAATACTAATAGCAATGCAAACACCCCCTTCAGTTTTGTCTGAGTTTAACATCAAGAAGTTGCAGGTCATCCATGTTTTTATGTCTTTAAGACGTGCTTGAAGTTTACTGAGTTGGTTGGTCTCCTCTGGTTTTATCGATAGATATAGTTGAGTATCATCTGCATAACAATGAAAGTGTATGGAGTGTTTCCTGATGATATTGCTCAAAGGATGCATATATCGGGTAAATAAAAGTGGTTCAAGCACAGAACCTTGTGGAACTCCGTGACTAACGTTGGTGGTCATCAAGGGGTCATCGTTTACAAATACAAACTGAGATCGATCTGACAAATAGGATTCAAACCAACTTAGTGTGGTGCCTGAAATGCCACATCACCAAACCAGATAATTGATCTCTGAGCGGTTCTGGGCCGAGTAAATTAACTGTCCATGTTCATACATCTATGTGTTTATTACAAACAAAAACTAAATTTTGAGATTTTACATTTTCTCCAAATTGGAATTCAATAATTGATGATTAGCGTTGCATTATTCCTCCGTTCTCATGTTCGTTCTTTCTGTCTGGATCACAGAGAGACCCTCAAAGAAAGATGAACCTTTCAGAGAGGACCGCAGGAAGATGGACCCGTCTGGTGCCCCCCCGCCCAGAGGAGGCAACCCCATGCCCAGATCTGGACCTGGGAGCAGGGGGGGCCACCCTGTTCACCCCCCTCCTGGCATCATGGGCCCCCCAGGAAACTACGGAGGAGGTGGAGGAGGAGGTGGAGGAGGAGGAGGTGGTGGTGGAGGTGGTGGAGGTGGAGGAGGAGGAGGAGCAGGCTCTGGTTCCCACAAAGACATTAAACTCACCCTCCTCAATAAGGTAATTATTATTATTATTATTTTTACTACTTTTGTCATTTAAGGTGTATACTAGTGTGTATACAGAGATTTCACAAACATGTTTGGTCATAAAGATTTGGTTTAAAGTCCTGGAAATCCATTGGTCAACACGTGTCTGAACCCTGGTGACATGTTTATTATTGAGCTTCCATCACTAAAATGTTTCCTCCACACAAAAAATGTAAATGCCACTAACCAACCAGCCGACCAGATGTGGAATAAGTTAGTCGGACTCTGACGTGCTTATTGGATATATATTTACTTTAGCTTTCTCTTCATTGCTTGACTCCACGTGTTCCTTTGATCTTGCAGCAGCAGGCCGACAAGGGCAACAGGAAGAGGTACCTGCCTGCAGACAAGGACCGGCCCAGCTCCCCCCTCAGCAAGAGAATGGCCATGTCTCCAGACCGAGGTGAGAAACCTGCCGACCAACACAACCAGAAACCACACGGGAGACGGACAGTCGGTGACCACACGGTGCAGCGAAGGGGTCGGACATAGAGCGCGTGCTCTAATGCAGTCTGGACATCGGTCACATGTGTCCTCTGCACTCACACATGGCTAGATAGCACTACAAGCAAAGAGTAAAGGGACGTTCTACTTTACAGCGCCGCATTGCTAGGCTCCGCCCCCTGGCTGCCAAGAGGCGGAGCTTAGAATTTCAAGTAGCCTGCTGTCTCCTTGCCCCCCCCCCCCCCCCCCCCGTCACGTCACGTCCAATGACGGCGCTGGAAGAAGAACACACTTTTCCAGAGCTGTATTGTCTACGCAAATGTCGGGAAATAGTTTGAAATGGGGCCGGGGTTGAGATAAAGACACGGCTCGTCTAAAACCCAAATATATTTAATATACGACACCGAACGCCAAGAACACCGGTCACGATATCAATGGAGGATTTTTGGCATTTTTTAATCAATGTTGCCATCGGTCACATCCCGATTATTAGTTTCAGCTACACGTGCAAACGATTTGCTCATGAGTTGCGTCACAGGGAGCTGTGCACACGGCACTCGGTCGCCATGGTTTCACGACTTCTCGTTCCGTTTCTGATGAAGTACTGAACCGTTGTGTGATCTTTCCATTTGGATTACACAAGCCCACGTCCTAGTTCACCTCGATGGGGACGTTGAGACGTCTCATAAAAAGTTGGAGGACATTTGTACATCTCTAAGCTCGCTGCCGTGTCCACACCTCCACCCGCTCATCGACTATTGAACCCGTGTGTTTCAGGCCGGGATAAGAGGATTCCTGGCCGACCCCTCCTCCCCCCTCGAATGGACCGGCCCAGAGGCCAAGGACCCCGACCCATGCCCCCCCAGGGAGACAGGTTGGTGACCCCTTCTCTACTGTTGCTCTGAAATGAATTCTTTCATACATCAACAACAGAAGTAAAAAAACAACAACAACACCAAACACACAGGAGGCTGAAGTGTGGACATCAGGCCTGCGGGCCGTATCCACATTTGGCCCGGCCCCCTGAACAATACCAGAGACGCATTATGATTTTTTTATTATTATTATTTCATAAATAGTGTTATTTATTTCCTGACTTTTTTTTCTGTGAAGATCCCAGAAAGGGTTAATAATATTTGGTTATGTGTGGCTTTCTGGAAAACAATACATGTGTACATTTAGGCACCCTGTGATCGTCACACTGACCCGGCCCCCATCAGAGAAGGGAACAGTCATGTGGCCCCCACAGGAAACAGTTTGGGTCGTGGTCCGGTTTTCAATCCTGACATTTGTTTTTGTTTAACCTCTGGATTACAAACGTGTAGAACATCTTTGAGAATGTTTTTTATGCAATAACTAATAGACAATGCACAAAGCCCACTGGTGCTATTAGGGATCGCTATCGGCTCGTATGGTGACCCTGACTCCTCCCCCTCCTCTTCCACAGGAAACGCGCTCTGTCGCCGCCCACCAAGTCATCTGGAAAAGGCCCGTCGGCACCGCCGCTGGGCAAGCCGCCTCCCCCGGGCGTGGCTTCGGCCGCCGGCTCCGGCTCCAATTCCAACAAACCCAGCAACACACTGTCCCGCCGCGAGGAGCTGCTGAAGCAGCTGAAGGCCGTGGAGGACGCCATCGCCCGGAAACGGGCCAAGATCCCCGCCAAATAAACGAGGGACGCCCGCACCGTCGCCCCATCCGCCCGCCCGCCTCGCGAGCCGGGGCGACAGCGAAGGCGTTGAGGGATTGAGCGCCCCCCCCCCCTCCCCCCCTGCCTTCAACGGACATGTAAAGTGTCGTGTGGTTCGTGTGTAGAGGCTGTCGTGTAACAGGAAGTGGTTTGGCTCTGCTCCCGCACGCCCGACTCCAGCGGCCATTAAAAAGCCTTTGGAGTGTTTCAACTCGCTGCTCGTCAACGAGGAACGGGAGGAACCCTTTGGGCATTCGGCGGGGGGGAGGGGCTTAGTGTCGTCTTCACGGCACAGAAGGGGGCGGTACGGTGCACTCTGTTCAAAAGGAAGCATCTTCCTCATCCGGCGTGATGAAGATCAGATTTATACATCGAATGTTCTACTTCTGCCCGTTTACCGTCTTGTTCTCCCCCCCCCCCCCCCCCCGGCGTGGAGGAGTGGAGCGGTCGGCCTCTCTGTATAGACGTGCACGCTGTGGAGCGTCTGCATCATGGCCGTGTTTAGCCAATGGCGTGTCTGTGTTTTAGGGCGGTGGTCACCGTCCACACCGTGTACAATATTATAGCAAGTCATCAAATTATTTCAATCTTCTGATTATAGACGACGACAGCGGTGAGTATTGCTTTTTTTTCTTTTTCTTTTTTTTCTTTTTTAAAAGAACCTGCAGCTTTGTTTTCTTCTAAGCTCTTAAGTGATGAACCAATGTTTTATTTGTGTAACATTTTTAGTTGGGAGTGTGTGAGAAGTGGAACGGAGACATTTAGAAAACGAGACGTCTCGCTTTTGTGACAAAAAATGCCTTCTAAATAAACTATTTTGATAAAGAGAGTCGGCCGCCTGGTTCTTCGCTGCCGATTTAAACGGATAAAACATTGTTCGGAATAATAAACGTGAGAAATGGAAACGAACGGCGATCTCTTGGCCATCTGAACGCCGTGCGCGTTGGTTCAGTTCCACCGCGTCATCCTTCACGTGTTGTGAATTGTATGTTTTTATTTCACTCCCATGTTCTATCTGATGCTGCGGTCACACCTAAAGCGTTGCACATGTTTTTGCGTGAGTAGATGCCACGCAAAGTCGATGCACAGACACGCGTGTCTGCGATTGATGCACGTTTTCGTTGGGCGGCGCGAATGGAGCGAGCAAAAATATTCTCCTGACGTTGCGTTTTACGGAGTAAAGCCACAGTGGTAAGCCACGCCCCCTCTAGACGCGAATGAACCACACATTGACGGGCAGGTAAAGCCTGAACGCAGCATTATACATACCTGCAAACTCAACGCAGCATTATACATATCTGTGAACTCAAAATAGGTCATCCACGTGAATCGTGGAGATCCGAAGAGTTTTTTTTTGGGGGGTGGGGGGGGTCACCTGGCCCGCTGCCGTTGAGATTGCAGTGAGACGCGGAGAAAAGTGTGAAGTGGTGCTCTTCGCAATAAAACATCTTTGATGAGACGTGTCGCGTCTCGGCCAATCAGCGTTCAGATGTCCACAGCGTTTGGGGGTTCAGGTTAGCTTGAATGTTAGCCCGCTACATCTACTCCTGTCACGCTGCACGGTGTAGCGATGCTAACAAAGTACCCGTACGTTAAAAACGATGTGATTTAGCATATTTTTAGTATCGATACTTCATTAAGAGAGCGATCAGAGCGCACACACTGCTCCGTGTCGAGCTGTCTGCGCACACTGCGCTGCGCATCTCACAGCGAGAGAAGTGGCGCAGCTTTAGAGACTTCGGCTTAACAAATAAAAAGATGCCAGAAGTGAAATGTTTCAGTCTGTAAAGTTCTGTAACTCCACAGCTGCTCATCCTGATGAACTCTGTATCCTCTGGTCAGAGACTAACGGCCTCATAGTGTATAATCAATGCTATGATGGCACCATGTAGTTTCATTCATATCTGGCTGTATTAATACTAATATTACTGACATTTGTTAAGTGTTGAACAAGTTGGTAAAAAGTGAACCATACAGATGTTTTATTTATTACTATTATAGATAAATATACCAGTATCGTATTTATGGTACCATATTGTTTTTATGGTATTGTATTGAATTCTGGTATCGGGTATCATGATATTTATGGCAGGTATGTAATATGTATAGAAGTTATAATATGAGTATCGTGACAAACAGGTAGAGACAGAACAGATTCAGGGAGAAGTCCATGAGGACTGTTCAGGCAAAAAAAAGGAAGTTGGTTCATGAATGACTTTAACCATATTATATATAATGACAATGTATGTTTGTTATTACTATCATTATAGGGCTGAGTCAGAGCGGAGGACCTTTTGTTCTTAAACTGTTTATTATCATTATTTAGATTTGTGGTCAGAACAATAAAATGACTGTAATTGTGGTTCTAAAAGCTTTGAGGCTTCAAACAACGTGACAAAAAAAAAAAAAGTCACCTCCCCCCCCCCCCCACCCGCGTTGTCACCTTTTTCACCCCTCATGGGTTTACAGGTATGATTATAGTTTTCACTCGACCACAGAAGTTCAAACATAGTTTCTACTGTTTGGATGCTCATGACATTTAGTTTAGACATGGATGAGGATGAATTCTGATACTTTTGATCCTTTGCAAACATAAAAACAGCCTTCTCAGTTTAATGCTCATTTGCAAATGTGTGAACATATTCAATTCAATTCAGTTTATTTGTATAGCCCAATTTCACAAATTACAAATTCCCCTCAGAGGGCTTTACAATCTGTACACATAGACATCCCTGACCTTTGACCTCACATCGGATCAGGAACAACTCCCCAATAACCCTTCAGGGGGGAAAAAGGGAAGAACCCTTTAGGAGAGAACAGAGGAGGATCCCTCTCCAGGATGGACAAGAATAGACGTCATGTGACCAGAAGGAAACATTACAGAGTTACAACACATTCAATGAGTATGACAGAGTAGTTCGTAGTAGGCATATTCAATGAATCATCCTAGGCCCTCTAGGATTTATTTATTTCATGTTACTATTTTGAGTTGTTCCTTCTCCTTATCCAAATCAAACTAGAACGGGCACTCGGTAGAGCGCATACCTTCGCATATCACAAGATTGGTCATTGATTTATGAACATTTTGGCATTAGTTGCATGCCAATTGGATACAAATTGACCGTGCTATGGTAAAAAGAAGATTTTGACTTTTTTTTGTTATGCGAGTAACACGCATACAAATAAATAAATAAATACACGGCGATCAAAACATAACCTTCCGCATTTTCAATGCGAAGGTAATAAAGCCCATCCATCCAGACTACTGATGTTCCGGCTTTCACTGCGTATCCTGTTCATGGCGGTGGGGGCAGGAAGTCCAGCTGACATTGGCTGAAGGTTCAAATCCCTCGCCAGACTAACACAAGGCTGACAATCATTCACATCCACGCCTCGAGTCATCCATTAACCTGTTTCAGGCTGAACCAGGTGAACCTGATTCAGCCCTAACTATAAGACTATAAAGAGGAGAGTCTTCAGTCTCCATGAGGTGACTGTCTGATTGATTTCAACTATAGCGAAGGTCAAGCTGCACGCAAACGGTAGGTTATCAATCCATTTGTTTGTCACATGAATTTACACGAAACAACTCCCATGAAATGCAAGTCCGTCCTTCAACTTGAGTGTTAGAGATCCAGAGACCCCCAAGAGACCCATCAGAGACCCAAAAGAGACCCACCAGAGACCGAAAAGAGACCCACCAGAGACCCACCGGAGACCCAAAAGAGACCCACCGGAGATCCAAAAGAGACCCACTGGAGACCCACCGGAGACCCAAAAGAGACCCACCGGAGACCCAAAAGAGACCCACCGGAGATCCAAAAGAGACCCACTGGAGACCCAAAAGAGACCCACCGGAGATCCAAAAGAGACCCACTGGAGACCCACCGGAGACCCAAAAGAGACCCACCGGAGACCCAAAAGAGACCCACTGGAGACCCAAAAGAGACCCACCGGAGATCCAAAAGAGACCCATTGGAGACCCATCAGAGACCCATCAGAGACCCAAAAGAGACCCACCAGAGACCCAAAAGAGACCCATCAGAGACCCACCAGAGACCCAAAAGAGACCCACCGGAGATCCAAAAGAGACCCACTGGAGACCCATCAGAGACCCACCAGAGACCCACCAGAGACCCAAAAGAGACCCAAAAGAGACCCACCAGAGACCCCCCAGAGACCCAAAAGAGACCCACCGGAGACCCAAAAGAGACCCACCGGAGACCCAAAAGAGACCCACCAGAGACTCAAAAGAGACCCAAAAGAGACCCACCTGAGACCCACCGGAGACCCAAAAGAGACCCCCCAGAGACCCACCGGGCCAGTAAAAGGTTCCCTTGGTGGTCCGTCACTGTCCACCAGCACTCCAGGAGCCACTCTAGCTCATTCTCATTTCATCACTTTCTTTTGCCTAAATAATACCACCACATAATAAGTGAACCCATCAGTTCATGCATATAGATTCTACTGGTTGTATTTTGTGTGTTTACTGAAGTTGAATCCGAGAAAACAAAATCCCCGGGGGTCCGAGGAGAGTCTCATAGTTTTCCCGGGACAGAACACAACTCCTATTCCGGAAGATTATCAATCCCATGAGCAAGCTCGGCAATCGAAGATGACATAAGGGGTTTCGGCGTCTGAACAAGGTGATAAGAAAGAATACGGATGAAAAGAATGGGAAAGAGGGAGGAGGCTCTAGGCTAGGCCTTCCGTTAAACTCGTGACTCGTCCATCAGAGAGGAGGACGTTGTGTGACGTGGTCACGGAGCCACGAAGTCCACTAGAGGAAGTCGAAGGGATGGGTTATGTTTTGTTTCCTCATCATTCAGTGTGTGTGTGTGGGGCGGGGGGGGGGGGCTGCTCAGGCCGAGGGGAACTGCATTGTTGTTGGGGTGTACGGAGCACGAGGTCCTCTCAGTACATCACCGTGGCAACAACATTCAAGATAACCAGGGAGCAGGTTCAGTTTTATTTTTCAATTCAGTTTATCTGTAAAGCCCATTTTCACAAATGAGAAATGTGTCTCTGAGTGCTTTACAATCTGTACATATAGACATCCTGACCTTTGACCTCACATCGGATCAGAAACAACTCCCAAACAACCCTTCAGGGGGGGAAAAGTGAAGAACCCTTCAGGAGAGAACAGAGGAGGATCCCTCTCCAGGAGGGACAGGAGAATATCTGTCGGTCACTAGTGAGCGGGAACGTTTCACTCCGATCGAGTTGAGAGTAAACGATCGTATCGAGGACCTTCAGTTATAGACTTCAAAGTGTTATTTAATACAGAAGTGTGATGTACGGTGGCCCTGAGGTGCAAAACACAACAACTATCCGTTGGTATTTATCCCAGATAGAATTCAGTCAATTCTCTTTGTGGTTGTTTTGAGTCTCTTTGTCGTTGTTTTGTGTCTCTGTAGTTGTGAGAGAGAGAGAGAACGACAGAGACAGCGAGACAGAGAGAGAGAGAGTGAGAGAAAGAGAGAGAGAGAGACACAGACTTGAACAGGTGGCACCTTAGCCCCTCCCATCAGTGTGTGAGTGGGTGGATGATGTCATCAAGTCCAGGTCCATGAGACGTTGCATCAAAGCAGAAATGACACAAAGACAACAACGGGCCGTCCTTGCGCCTCAGTGCCCTTGAGCATGACCACAATGGCCGCCTCACATGGCCGTCACCGGATCTCTTCCCGCTGTGTCGCTGCTGGAAATTCTCTTGGCACGAGAACCGAGAGATACAAACGTTATTTTTAAAATCCTGCTCTCTGTGGATCTGGTATAGGATTCATATTTCTGTATTAAAACACGTTGTTGACGTCATCGGAGCGGACAGGTGACCCGGCTGGGAGGTTGTTTTTGTCCGGGTTGGATTCCTGATGTTCTGAAATAAAACAAACAAATACAAAAATAGATGAAGTGTTTCGTTTCATTTCTTACTCTTGAAATATATAAATCAAGTTCAATTGAGATTGTTTCATCAGGAATATTCTGCAACAGCTCATTAATCTCTAGGTGCTCTCAAATAAACAATTAGATACATTCATTCATGTAGGTGTTAGTTCTGCTTAAAACAAATAAAAATAAAGTGTGATTTGGGAATTTTGACAAAACATTAATGAATACATGTGTTCTAAAACAAATATATGCAAGGCAATATATTCAGTTTAATGTGCATATGTTCTCAAACAACAACTTAAAAAATAATATATCCTGAATGAAATGGCTAAATAGATTAATTAAATAATTTAATTAATAAATAATAATAATCATAACATTAGCCTCATGAACAATATCTGACACATACCAGAATAAGTCACTTACATAACATTCAGGGACATAATGCATTCCTGAGCCCTCTGACACCCTAACCCTAAACTAACCCCGGACCTTGAAACCAGGTCTAAACCCTGAACCAGGTCTGTGTGGTCCACAGAGTCCTTACTCTGAAGGTCTAAAAAAACACAAACAAACAACGGCACATGTACAAAAAGAAATGTTATGAAAAGGATTTCATTGGAAACCCAGCAATGTTGGTAAATGTCATGTAAACATTATATATATATATATATAACCCACAGGCTGTGGTTATTTAATTACATTCAATTAATTAAATTCAATAACTTGGGTTAGGGTTAGGGGTTAATGAATATCACAATTTCATGAATTCGTGATATTCATTTTTTAAGTTGTTCAATTAAATGAATAGATGTCATGTGTACAGAATGAACATTACAGAGTTACAGAAACACATTCAATGAATATGACAGAAAGGATTCATATCGTGAGTATTATGCATGTTGAAAAATATTTGTACGACTACCAATAATAACAGTGGATGTAGTAGAATAATATGAAAATAACAGTATTAATTGTATTGGGAATACTAAAAGCAATGCAACTGATAATAATAATGATAATCCAGAAATAATCCATGTAAAACATGAGAGGAAGCCCAAAGACTCCGTCATGTGCATGTCATTGTCTCCTCGTGTGTGTGTGTGTGTGAGGGGGGGTCAAAGGTCAGGAGCGCGCTCCTTCATTACAACTCGGTGACCGTCTCCGGTTACAGCGCCGCTCTCTGCTTCTGGCAGCATATTTACCGAGTGACGTCAGACTCGTGCGAGTGTGTGTGTGTGCGCGCGTGTGTGTGTAGAAGAAAAAATTCCTCGGCCGCCAATCCAATCCGCCCGACGGCTTTCTATGACAGCGGCGCGGCGGCCCCGCCTCCCGCCTACCACGCTGCGTCTCTTCTCACTTCGGAAAGAGGAAGTCCAGGAACTAAACAACGTTTCCATTCGCTCATGCTGCCGGTTTTCCCCACCTGTGCATGATAAATAGAGCCGCCGGCGTGAGGATGGAGGCAGGTAAACGAGAAGCAGCTCCGCTCGCCCACAGTCACACACACAGAGAGAGAGAGACAGGATGGACATGAAGCAGGTGAGTGGACATGACAGGTGCTCTTCGGGGCCTCTCTCTCCTCCGGTCCTTCCATCCATCGACCGGTCTGACCTTCTGACTTGTCCCCCCCCTCCACAGATGCTCCTCTTCGGGCTGTGCCTGGTGCCCGTGTGGTCGTGCAAGATGAACCGCTGCTACCACGACAGCGAGCTGATGGAGGCGGCGCAGAGGAAGCTGAGGAGCCACTACCCGCAGCCTCCGGAGCCGGCGGCGGCGGCTCAGCCCGGCTCGCCGGTCTCTTGCCCCGTGGCGCTTTTCCCTCAGCGGGCGCCGGAGCACGTCCACGACAGGTCCCTGTCGCCGTGGAGATACGTGTGAGTACACAGCCCACGAGTCGACAAGCAGAGGCTCGACCCGGAGGCCGGGGCCGGGCGGCGAGCGCGTCTCTGCG
>NC_079393.1:26391915-26408714 GCF_029220125.1 Pseudoliparis swirei
GAGGGGGAGAGGGAAACTCGAGCAGGGCGAAGACCGAGT
Organism: Pseudoliparis swirei; assembly: GCF_029220125.1. NCBI lineage: Eukaryota > Metazoa > Chordata > Actinopteri > Perciformes > Liparidae > Pseudoliparis > Pseudoliparis swirei. Next base: position 26,391,955 of record NC_079393.1, read on the forward strand.
TAAGGGGAGGGAGGCGGAGATCAGTAACTCCCTCTATATGATTCTGGGCCATCGTTCGGGCCTGATGACACGCCGCTGTGCCCCTCGACAGTGGTCGCTGTTCATTTCGGCGCGCATACAATCCCCGAGATGATGTCAGATCGATCTCCGCCGGGAGAGAAACGCTGTTTCTTCAATTATCAGTTCCCACCCCAACACGCCTGGAGGGTACTAGGCTCAGAGCGGCTGGCGGGACACTTAGTAATATTCTATTTTAGGACAACTCCTCGCGACGTAGGGACTCGTGTATACGAGTCCCTCTCTTTGTCCCAGAACCAACCACGGCTCGGCCGAGACGGAGGTCTACCAGCTGCAGCGATCTCTCTTTAGTACAGAATGTCAGTTACAAGTGTGTGAGGAATCAGTATGTGCCCTGGGTAACTGAGGTCAGTGGGTGTAGCCGTGCAGATGTCGCTCAGACTCACCTCGGGGCCGCGAGGTCCGCTCTCGGTCTTGCCGGTCTCCCCGGGTGGGTCGACAGGTGAAGAAATAGGTCTCACAAAAAGTAGGTCCACAAACCGAATGTAAAGTTTTAAGACTGCAAGGCAGCAAGTATTTTATTCAAAAATAGAAAGAAGAAATAAACAAAGTACAATTACAAGTGAGTTCCCTCACGGAAGCCTGACGCAAAATCACAACAACTAAAAAACACTCTCTTTTTTTTAAACTCTCTCTGTTCGTCACCTTTATACCCTCTGGCCCTTCCTACTTTACGGACCTCCCCGGGTGCTGATGAGGTTCACCCCCTCTCTTCTCGGGAGGTTCTGGAGAGACTCTCTGTCCCACATCAAAGAGGGGGACCGTTGTCTTAGCTGGTTTAGATGAGCTCGGTCACCTCTGTGACCTGTCTCCGGGTGTCTCATCTTATCTCTCCGGCTCGTAGGGGGAAAGTCCTCTTTACAGCCCCTTCCAGACTCGGTGAGACTTCCGTGGCAGTGACGCAGAACACATTATAACCGGGGTCAGGATACAGAACATATAGGGACATAGGTTACATTATCATATCAAAGACCATTGATCTACAGGCAGGTTAACACACATGAATTCAGGCTTGTGTTGATTCACTCCGCAATAACATCATCTTGGGCCCGTATGGTGATGATATGGGCTCCGAACACATAATTAAACAAGTCTTCATTTGAATATCACAAGAGTTGCCAAGTTTACATCTCGTGTCGAGTGGGGCCCCTGAGTGAGATCAGTCCAGAGGGTCACCGGTTGTAAACGCCTCCGCTGACCACTCAGGACCCCTGTTCTCTTCGCACCTGGCCCTCTGCTTATTGTCCTAGCGATGGCCTCAACGCTTTTATTTGATCATACAGCCACTCTCCCCGTCGGCCTGATGGATTCCTGGTTGCTTTCCTGTTATTGTTGTCTAATGGAACTGGGGTCACCGTTGATCTGTTTTATTACTCACATTCCGCGTCGATGCTTCCCGGCCTGGTCTACGGATCCCCTTGCTAATCCCAGAAAAATTCGCATTTATTTGTTCCACTTCTAACACCCTCTCTTGTGAATTTTGATAAACCAAGCCTCTTTAATATTCCAATTACTTTTATGCGAATGGTACTTAATTTGATTCCCTTATTATCAGGTATCTGTGTTAACCCGACTACTCCTCACACCCTCTCTCGGATTAGCCACAGATACTTACCATCAAAACCTGAATTATGCCTCAACCAAAACCCCTCCATGTTCATTAAAAACCAAAATACAACATAAACCATTGAAAACCTTGAAATCAGTAACATAAAACGAATACATCAATACAAGTCATATCACACAGTTTTTTGTTGTTGTTGTTTTTTTTTCCTCTTCAATAATCTCACACGTTACTCACGCTCAATCACCTTGGTACTCCTCCATTGTCCCAGTGACTCTTCTGCCGCGTTGTCACCACATTATCCACATAGTCCAGAAATCAGGACAGCCAAATGTCTATGAGTTATGATTACCCATCAAGTCCAATATTCCGTTCGTAGACAACTTGTCCTGACCCGCTGTGCAATGTACAGCCGGGTCTCTTTGTCGAACCCTCTGTACTAATTACAGTTGAGTCCCTTCGGTCGAACCCTCTGTACGAATTACAGTTGAGTCCCCCCGGTCGAACAGTTCAGTTCGAAAAGGTCAGCACCGGGACGCGTCTGCCCCGGTCCTGCTTGTGGAAAAACAATGTGGGTGGAGCCCACACTGTCGTCGTGTTGACCTTGGTTGTCAGCGTCGGGCCCCCGTATGAAGCCTCATACTGCTCGATCTCTGCTGCTCCCCTGCGGTCCTGGTAGTGCCACGTCCGTGGGCTCTGCTTCCAAGAGGCAGGTCAGCTCGGGGGATTCTCGAAACGCCGTTGGCCTAGGTGGGACAGTCTGTCTGTCTTCATCCCCAGGTAGAGGTCGGAACGTCACTGCATGCGCTGCTCGGTCTTCAGGTCACAGGATGCACATGCAGGGCTTCTCTCTCGATCTTTCAGATCCAGGCTTCGCTGTGTGGATGACGCGAACAGACCTGGACCTGCTTGACATTGGGATTCATGGTGCACCCATTCTGGGCAGAGTGTGTGAACTTGTCAAAGTACCAATAGGTGATGTGAGGTCAAAACAATAAACACAAAAGGTAATAATAAAGAATATATCAAAGAAAAACAGAAAGCTAGTTATAGAAACCTTCCGTTGGACTAATTAATGAATCATAAAAACAAAATGTAAAAATAAAATTTAAAATTTAAAATTTAAAATTTAAATTTAAAATGTAAAAATTAAAATTAAAAAAATTACAAAGTACCCATCATATATACATATATATATATATACATATGATAAGCAACTCCACCTATGAATATCTATACCATCCTGTGTACATATATACATACATATATTTATATGTATGCATATATATACTCTCTTCTCCTTTTACTCTCCTTAATGCGAAACTATACTCCCTCTCGGCGTCGTATCTCTACGCACTTGACCTTGGCTGGTACCAGGCAGGAGAATGCTTTCTTACAACGCCCCTGGCTCCACCCCTCGATCTGCCACATGCATGCACATACTAGAAAGATGGAGGAGTTCTGAAGACCCAACCCAGTCTCCACTAATTTCATTAGACCGGTGCCGACAGAAAGAAGAATACAGCGAGACATGCACCGGTTTAAAAGTAAACTCCCCCCAGGTGACAAGGTCACCCTGTGAGAGAAACAAAAAGATAAAAAGGTCAACCGGTCGCAAAAGTAAACTCCCACCAGGTGACAACGTCACCCTGTGAGAGAAACAAAAGGTAAAAGGTCAACAGGTCACAAAAGTAAAATCCCACCAGGTGACAACGTCACCCTGTGAGAGAAACAAAAGGTAAAAGGTCAACAGGTCACAAAAGTAAACTCCCACCAGGTGACAACTTCACCCTGTGAGAGAAACAAAAGGTAAAAGGTCAACAGGTCACAAAAGTAAAATCCCACCAGGTGACAACGGCACCCTGTGAGAGAAACAAAGGTAAAAGGTCAACAGGTCACAAAAGTAAAATCCCACCAGGTGACAACGTCACCCTGTGAGAGAAACAAAAAGATAAAAGGTCAACAGGTCACAAAAGTAAACTCCCCCCAGGTGACAAGGTCACCCTGTGAGAGAAACAAAAAGATAAAAGGTCAACAGGTCACAAAAGTAAACTCCCACCAGGTGACAAGGTCACCCTGTGAGAGAAACAAAAGGTAAAAGGTCAACAGGTCACAAAGTAACTCCACCAGGTGACAACGTCACCCTGTGAGAGAAACAAAAAGATAAAAGGTCAACAGGTCACAAAAGTAAACTCCCCCCAGGTGACAAGGTCACTAGGGCTGCAACTAACGATTATTTTGATAATCGATTAATCGGTTGATTATTCTATCGATTAATCGATTAATCGGATAAAAAAACAAAACAACTTTAATTTTCAACCCTTTATTCAAAACAGGGTCCGACGGTCATGGAAACCTGGAAAAGTCATGGAGTTTTAAATGGCTATTAGCGGGCCTATAAAAGTAATTGAAAAATAAAATCCCAAAATATATTTGAAAAGTAATGCAAATGTGTTTATTCACATTTTAATTTACACGGTATATATCGTTATGCTTTGGAATTCTCATTGTTAGTTTAAATACTACATCTTCTCACTTTGTCACGGATAGACAGAGTTTTCACAAAATGTTTAATCATGGAAATTTGGTTTAGTCATGGAAAGGTCCTGGAGATCCACTGGTCAGCATGTGGATGAACCTGTTCACTGGTCACCATGGTGATGAAACCCGTCAGAAACAGACTGACAGCTTTCCTCTCCTGAGCAGTGGTCCCCATGGACCGGCACCCTGAACAATATCAGAGACGCCACGATGTATTATTGTTTTCACCTGGCGGTCGCTGCCTCGCCAATCAGCGCTCAGATGTAGGCAGCGTTTGGGAAGTTAGGTTAGCTTGAATGTTAGTCCGCCATATCTGCTGCCGTCACGCTGCACGGTGTAGCGATGCTAACAAAGTACCGCGACGTTAAAACGATGTGATTTAGCATATTTTTAGTATCGATACTTCATTAAAGAGCGATCAGAGCGCCGCTGCCCGCCTCCGTTAAATGTTGTCTGCACGCCGCAGCCTCACAGCTAGTCGTGCTTATCTCGTTGCCTTTCTCCATGGAAAAATATTTTCCGCTATCCGCCACGGAATAAATAACCATGTTTTCTACGTTATACTCTTGTGGAAATGCCACACGTCGTGACATGTAGCGCCCTGGTGTCTGGGGTCATAACGTCACCCGGAGGCGCACTTAGCTCCGTGAATGTCTCCGACACGTGAATGACTTCGCATCCAGCGCCACGTGAGCAGCAGCAGCCAATTAGATTCATCAACAGAGGAGCAGCTCAGCGCTGATTGGCTCTCCTGGCGCAGCTGCCGTCTCACTCCTCTCTGGTTTCTCCTGCGCCGCTCTGCGCTCAACTCAACTTTGTTTATACTCCGTGACTTATTGAGCGCCCGTAATAACACAACGAATCGATAATGAAATTCGTTGCCAACTATTTTAATAATCGATTTTTATCGATTTGATCGATTCGTTGTTGCAGCCCTAAAGGTCACCCTGTGAGAGAAACAAAAGGTAAAAGGTCAACAGGTCACAAAAGTAAAATCCCACCAGGTGACAACGTCACCCTGTGAGAGAAACAAAAGGTAAAAGGTCAACAGGTCACAAAAGTAAAATCCCACCAGGTGACAACGTCACCCTGTGAGAGAAACAAAAAGATAAAAGGTCAACAGGTCACAAAAGTAAACTCCCACCAGGTGACAACGTCACCCTGTGAGAGAAACAAAAAGATAAAAGGTCAACAGGTCACCCGTCCCCAAAATTCAAAACAAAAGAGTTACTCCGTCTAAACATTTACCATTAACTGGCTAAAAAGTGATATATACAAAAGTCAACACATTCAGTCGATCAGTCAGTTAGTTAAAAATGTCTTTAAGACCTGTCAAAAAATGGTTGTTTTAACTGTCGTCAGGAGATCCTGTTTAAAGAACCGCTGCCTCTAACACCTCTCTCCTTCTCCTTGCGCCTCGTCCTGTTCTTAGGAGCGCTTGTAGAGGCGCCTCCTCCTGTTTATTTAGCACCAGGTTCAAATCTCACCTTCGGAGATCACCCTGGTCGCCTGAGCGTTCGATTGGCTCGCACCTGTTAGGTAGTGCACTTGCTAGAGCCACGACGCAATATTTTAACATTCGGAACAGTATGATAATGGTGTGTTTGATGACATAACATATCCCTTCAGAATTTTAGCCGTGCTGTAACGGGCTAATGGTAACAAACCTAATTTATGCAGCAGACCAATTATGGCACCCAATATCACCATAATCAGAACAGGTATCCGATATTTCCGCCACCAGAAATATCCTGTGAGGTCAAAACAATAAACAAAACAGAATAAAAGTATCAAAGAAAAATAGGAAGCTCGTCATTAAATCGTCTATCAAAGTTATTATTGAGTCGTTACAACATAACGCCCCATTACTGTTCTTCGGCCAAACGTGGTAACGCAGGGCCCACAAAAAATCAGGCGACAGGAGGGGGGCCCTCTGGCTAAACCCACAGGGAGATCTGCTACGTGGGGGTTAGAAACCTGTCAGGGCGGTTCTCTGGGTCACCTCGCCAAATACATCCCGAGACTGAATCCGGGCATGCAGCGCATGGCCTCGAATAGTATCTTCGCCACTGTAAGCGACAAGTTCTTTCCCAATCGGAAACGATGGTACCTTTGAGAGTCAATTTCAGGTTACACAGGCTTTCGCCTACCCAAATTTTGTCCCCGAGGAGCTGAGCATCCACACGGCTTGTGTTGTGTGTGTAGTCAGGTCACCGATGTCAAGTTCAAGTTCAGGATTGATGGGATAAGGACTTGCCATTCTACTTAAGTCGCTACGGCGTAGCTTTCTTAAACCCATCGACCATGGCACATTGCTGACATCGTGATCTGACCGGTGTTGTGTGTGTGTTCAGAGCAGGGATGAAGATCACGTTTCAAAACCTTTAGAATCTTCTCATGACCCACATGCCCTAGCCCTTCGTGCACTTCGGTGACCACCCGATGGGCATCGTCAGGTGGCACCTCAGTGAATGCGTCTTCTCCCTTCCATCCCGGTGGAAATATCAGGGAGAGTTTGGCCACCTTAAGTCGTGTCTGGGCCATTAGGGCAACTTGTCTATTACCTTTCTGATCGTAATCTCTAACGTCGGTGTGACTATTAACATGATTCCAATCTAGGTACATAGAACAAGTTATTTCTGCTATCCGACTCACAAATGCGGCGTGGGCGAGTGGTTCGCCTTTTACATTTGTAAAATCTCTTCGTTTCCAGTACTCCAATTCCTGAGTACCTGTTTTGTGACAGTAATCTCTGTCAGTTACAAGTCTTGGTTTAGAAGTGTTGTTCTTCTTAGCTGCTAAGAGGCCTTCCAAAATGGCATTTACTTCAGCTGTCTGTGCCTGCGCACCGGCCTGTTCTTTTTATTAGTGTCTCTTTTTATTTTGAACGTTATTAGTTATGTCGCAACTGATTAAAACGGTCAAAAATGTAATTTGCAATCAATGGATCAACCTGAACCAAAACACTTCATAGGAATAAAGTCAATCAATCAAATCAAAGCCAATAAATCAAATTAAAGTCAATAAATCAAATCAACCTCCACCAAGGAGGATCACACCTCTTCAAGGTAGTCCAACTCGCTTTGGAAATAAAAGGAGGATTTTTTATCCTATTCTAGGTTAATGATATATTTTCCTGTATAACTAGGACGTCCGAGTGTCCATAAACTGCTATATTCAGTGATATCGTTAGGATGAGGCATGATGCATTTGACAACAGCCTGTTTGGGAAAAGGGGGGGAACAATGAAAACAAAGCTCCAGCATGTAACACACTGCAGCCTCCTATAGGGATTTAGTCAGATATTTATCACCACATGTCCTGGGGGAACACAAGGATTGTTTATCCAACACTGCCAGATTTATCATAGATGGTCAAAACAACACTGCCGTTATTACAGTATTATTCGCGCCACCCTGCACATCAATATGCACAATAAAGGAAGAGGGAGACCAGTGCCTGAGCGGTACAACTGTGGTGGGAGTGGGACGTCACTTACAGCCGTGGTGACGCTGTAGTACGGCCTCTTTTTTCCTCCTCTCAGCCTTCGCTCAAACCACGCTCCTCTCTTCCAAATAAAAAGGCTGTGATCTCACGCACACACCTCTTGGAATATGTTTGAGGAGCAATCCCAGAAGGATTACAACCCCTATAATTTTTAGAGTAATTGTTACAGCCGCTGTCTGGTTAGAACGGCGTCACTATATACAATCACACACACACACCACTGGTCAGTCGGAGTAAATGGTGATACGCTCACTCAGTTCATCCGCTGTCAATTATTTAAACACACATGCCAAGCGACGGCTATCTCCGGACGTGGAGCCTAACTCATCGGCTTATGTTTAAAGTTTTGTAATTAAACACTATTAATTACAAGTACTAGGAGAGTTTTGTGCCTTTTTTCGTCTCTTCAGTTCCTGAGCCTTTATCGCACTGAGGGATCAGCTCAGCTCGGCTTTCTCTGTGTGCCAATAACGCATTTTTAGGGTTGCTGGGTTTTAGACGGGGGACGAGCGTAGAAATGTACGCTCTCGCCAAGCGGGTTATTCCAACGAGCTAGGTACTCTTCAACCTATTGCGCATTGATTTATTTACTCCATGCTAACTGCCTTTAAAACGCCCGCGCGTGAACTACTTTTAGTTTTAAAGGATTTCCTACTTTTCCGGAACTACCAAAACTCTGAAAATCGATCGGTACCGCATTAAATGGACGGTTCCTTTTCTAGGGAAAAGGAGGGCCAGCTTACGGGCTTCGATTGCCCCGATAAACAGTTGGAGTGCCTCGGTGAGTAGGGCAGAGGGCAGATAGTGGGTGTTCGCCGGCACGGGGGCCGAGCATACAGTTAGTCCGAGTGCTCGCCGGAAAATCACCGCTTACCTTCTCTGGCAAAGTAAATAAATCAACTCAGTTCGTTTTCACTGGTTTCATACAGTTTTTCGTCGGGGAGGGTTCGTGTGTTTTAACCTGAGAGAGAAGAATCCGCTCCTTGTGCTCGAAGTTAAAATAAGATTTCAAAATTGAATCGTTATTTTCCATTTAATTAACCGCGTATTGATTAATTAAGGTATCATACACAAGCCTATCTACCTCAAAGGTCCCTGTTCGGGCGCCATGTTAAGAAACACGCACGTAAACCGATTCGATCGCCTCGGGTGGAAGACAGAAAGAAAAGTCACGCCGCTTATTCTCTTGTGTGGGGAAAGAGGAGAGGAGAGAAAAGTAGAGGGGGAGGAGACGGGAGAGGAGAGATAGAGAGGAGGGGGGAAGGCTCACACTAGGGCTGCAACTAACGATTATTTTGATAATCGATTAATCGGTTGATTATTCTGCTCGATTAATCGATTAATCGATAAACACAAAAACTTTAATTTTCAACCCTTTATTCAAAACAGGGTCCGTACGGTCATGGAAAACCTGGAAAAGTCATGGAATTTTTAAATGGCTATTAGCAGGCCTAGAAAAGTAATTGAAAAAAATAAAATCCCAAAATATTTGGAAAAGTAATGCAAATTTGTTTTATTCAAATTTTAATTTACACTGTATATATTCGGTGTGCTTTGGAATTCTCATTGTTAGTTTAAATACTACATCTTCTCACTTTGTCAAGTATAGACAGAGTTTTCACAAAATGTTTAATCATGGAAATTTGGTTTAAAGTCATGGAAAGGTCCTGGCGATCCACTGGTCAGCAGTATGAACCTGTTCACTGGTCACCATGGTGATGAACCTGTTCACTGGTCACCATGGTGATGAACCTGTTCACTGGTCATGAGGATGAACCGTCACAAACAGACTGACAGCTTTCCTCTCCTGAGCAGTGGTCCCCATGTGGCCCCCTGAACAATATCAGAGACGCGTTCAGATTTTTTTTTCTTTTTTCACCTAGCCCGCTGCCGTTGAGATTGCAGTGAGACGCGGGAAAAATGTGAAGTGGTGCTCTACTTCACAATATAACATCTTTGATGGACGTGTCGCGTCTCGGCCAATCAGCGTTCAGATGTCGACAGCGTTTGGGAAGTTGGGTTAGCTTGAATGTTAGTCCGCTACATCTGCAGCGATACTAACAAAGTACCCGTACGTTAAAAACGATGTGATTTAGCATATTTTTAGTATTGATACTTAATTAAAAGAGCGATCAGAGCGCACGCGCTGCTCCGCTCCGTTAAATGTTGTCTGCGCGCAAGCTCACAGCGAGTCGTGGCTTATCTCCGTTGCCTTTCTCCATGGAAAAATATTTTCCGCTATCCGCCACGTAATAAATAACCATGTTTTCTACGTTATATTCTTGTGGAAATGCCACACACGTCGTGACATGTAGCGCCCTGGTGTCTGGGTTCATAACGTCACCCGGAGGCGCACTTAGCTCCGTGAATGTCTCCGACGACGTGAATGACTTCCGCATCCAGCGCCACGTGAGCAGCAGCAGCCAATTAGATTCATCAACAGAGGAGCAGCTCAGCGCTGATTGGCTCTCACAACGCAGCTTTCCGTCTCTCCTCTCCGCTCTTGTTTCTCCTGCGCCGCTCTGCGCTCAACTCAACTTTGTTTACACTCCGTGACTTATTGAGCGCCGTAATAATCGCGACACAACGAATCGATAATGAAATTCTTTGCCAACTATTTTAATAATCGATTTTTATCGATTTTATCGATTCGTTGTTGCAGCCCTAGCTCACACCGGTAACTTTATTGAGGGGAATAAGCGTGCTCTACTGACAGACGTGTAGCAAACTGTCGTAAAAGGCTTGTGTTGATTCACTCCGCAATAACATCATCTTGGGCCCGTATGGTGAGGATATGGGCTCCGCTGTTTCTCCTTTGGACCCGAGCCCCGACTCACAGGCTAAACTTTGATCAATGGATTTGGGATTATTTGCAAAACAAATGTTTCTGATATTTCCAAATTCTTTTTCACAAGTTGATCTTAAATGCAATAGCCAACAATAACAAAAAAAAACATTGAGAAAAACCATCGCATTTTATATTTAATATTGGGGGAGGCACAGGTCAGAGCGGAGACCGAGTACCGGCCAATCAGAGACCAGGGTTTAGTTAACAAGCAGCATGAGACGGGATCCTTCTCTCTCTCTTTATTTATATATATATATTTACTTTTATATATTTATATTTATTTTTATATAGATATTTATATTTATTTATATAGATGTATATATTTTATATATATATATGTATTTATCTATATATATATGTATTTATGTTTAGATATTTTCGTATATATATATTTATATATATATATATTTTTATTTTTATATATATATATTTTTTGTATATATTTATTTATACATATTTATTTTTAAATATGTATATTTTTATTTTTATATTTATTCATATATATATATTTATTTATATATATTTATATATATATATATGTATATATTTATATAAATATATATTTTTTGTATATATTTATATATCTGGTTTTGTTTGTGTCCATCAGTCTGAAGCCGCTGGACATCGAGTTCATGAAGCGACTCCACGATAAGGTGAACATCATCCCTCTGATCGCTAAGGCCGACACGCTGACCCCCGAGGAGTGCCAGCTGTTTAAAAAACAGGTGTGTGTGTGTGAGACTGTGTGAGACTGTGTGTGTGTGAGAGAGTGTGTGTGTGAGAAAATCTGTGTGTGTGTGTGCGCGTGTGAGCGACTGTGTGTGTGTGTGTGTGTGCGTGCGTGTCCCATTGCTGTAATGACTCATGGAAACAGGTGTGTGTGTGTGCAATATCATTAATTACATTTCCTCTCGTCAGATCGTGAAAGACATTCAGGAACATCAAATAAAGATCTACAGTACCCGTTAAAGTTGTGCTTGGACAAAGAGCTCTAGGAGCCGAAGCTTGTATTAATTCGTGAGATACTATTTTTGTTCAAATTATGGATTGTCTTTGAATCAAGTTTGATCAGACTTTAAGTTGTTAGAAGAAAGTTTAAACGCTGCTTGTTAGTTGATGCGCGCGCGCCTTGCTGGATTAGCTTGACGGCAACGGAGCGTTGATCTATTTTGGAAAGGATACGTTGATCTTTGCGAAGATTCTTCCCTTTTTTGTTACACAATGGCTGATGAAGCCAGTAAACCCGAAGGCACACATGTGCAAACTGAGTTGGATGAAAATGAAACCGCAAAAGATTTGCGTAAATCCAGGAAGATAAAACTCGGAATGCTTACACGCAAGATGAACGTTATTAAAGAACTGATGACTGTCCCGTCAAATGTAAAACAAGTGATGGAAAGTGTATCACGATATGATGATTTATTGGGTGAATTTAAATCTAGTCATAAGGAGTATCAGTATCTCCTTTACACACACACACACAGTCTCATAGACACAGTCTCTCTCTGACACACACACACACACATGTACACGCCTGTGTCCGGGCGTGGCGTGCATCACTTAAGTGAACATGTGTGTACAGTACTCGTGATGCAGACGCAGGTGTGTTGGGGTTTAATATACCATTTTCTTTTTTCTGCTTCTTTTCACCTCTCCATGTTTCCACCGGTAACCCTGGTGTCTAACGTCACGTTGCTCTGATGGATTGTGGGTAATTCCACTCGACGTACAGAAAGTGTTCACTCGCTGTTTCTCCTTTGGACCCGAGCCCCGACTCACAGGCTAAACTTTGATCAATGGATTTGGGATTATTTGCAAAACAAATGTTTCTGATATTTCCAAATTCTTTTTCACAAGTTGATCTTAAATGCAATAGCCAACAATAACAAAAAAAAACATTGAGAAAAACCATCGCATTTTATATTTAATATTGGGGGAGGCACAGGTCAGAGCGGAGACCGAGTACCGGCCAATCAGAGACCAGGGTTTAGTTAACAAGCAGCATGAGACGGGATCCTTCTCTCTCTCTCTCTTTATTTATATATATATATTTACTTTTATATATTTATATAGATATTTATTTATATAGATGTATATATTTTTTTATATATATATGTATTTCTCTATATATATATATATGTATTTATGTTTAGATATTTTCGTATATATATTTTTATTTTTATATATATTTATTTATACATATATTTATTTTTAAATATGTATATATTTATATTTATTCATATATATATATTTATTTATATATATATATATATTTATGTATATATTTATATAAATATATATCTTTTTTTGTATATATTTATATATCTGGTTTTGTTTGTGTCCATCAGTCTGAAGCCGCTGGACATCGAGTTCATGAAGCGACTCCACGATAAGGTGAACATCATCCCTCTGATCGCTAAGGCCGACACGCTGACCCCCGAGGAGTGCCAGCTGTTTAAAAAACAGGTGTGTGTGTGTGAGACTGTGTGAGACTGTGTGTGTGTGAGAGAGTGTGTGTGTGAGAAAATCTGTGTGTGTGTGTGCGCGTGTGAGCGACTGTGTGTGTGTGTGTGTGCGTGCGTGTCCCATTGCTGTAATGACTCATGGAAACAGGTGTGTGTGTGTGCAATATCATTAATTACATTTCCTCTCGTCAGATCGTGAAAGACATTCAGGAACAACAAATAATGATCTACGAGTTCCCCGACACGGAGGACGACGAGCACAACAAGCTCATCCGCAGGATCAAGGTAAACAATCGTGTTCATTTATTTATTATTCCTGTATTTTTTTTGGAAATACTGACAGGTGCATAACACAGTTACGTTTGACTTTTACTGATATTTCCAACGTTTTTCAAAAAGAGGTCACCTCATTCGACCGAGCCAGACGTCTAAATGTGTACACACACCTGTACATCTGTGTGTAGACACACCTGCATCACTCTGCAGAGTAAATACAGTCATCACATCACACAATACAATATATCCAGATGTTAAATGACAACAGTATTTGCCAGGAGGCAGAAACCAGAGCGCCTAAATAGTTTTTAATCCAACAGTTAAATTTATACATGAATACAAATAATCAATTGTACAATCTGGTTTATTTTACTAGTATTTGTCTTCCATGTAACCACGGTTACATCCTGCTGATGAACAAACTGCTGATGCTAGCATGTGTCTGGCTTGCCCGTGTTAGCTGTTAGCATTCCGGTTAGCCGTGTAGAAGTGTGTGTGGAGTCACACGCATAATAACATCTCTTGAGGTCAGTTCTCTCCCCCTCTGCACCAGAGGACAGTTTAAGTGACGTCGGCTTCCACAGGAACCAATCGAACAAAGCGGTGGTTCAAACCGCCGGAGGCCCCGCCCACAACGCTCTCCTCCAGTACAATAAAGTCGTTCGTCTCTCCTCCCCAGGAGAAGATGCCGCTGGCCGTCGTCGGCATCAACGTGGTGATCGAGGTGAACGGTAAGAAGGTCAGAGGTTGCCAGTACCCGTGGGGCGTGGCGGAAGGTAGGCTCACCCGGGTCCACTGCAGTGATGAGGTGTGATGAGGTACCTCGATCAGAGACACGGGGTCCTGGGTCACCTCCATCGACGCCGGTGCCCTCCCGTATCCACTGCATGTGTTCACGACCAGGTCTCAGCGTGTCACTAGCCGCCTGTTTCCTGTTCACTAGCCGCCTGTTTCCTGTTCACTTGCTGCCTGTTTCCTGTTCACTAGCCGCCTGTTTCCTGTTCACTAGCTGCCTGTTTCCTGCTCACTAGCTGCCTGTTTCCTGTTCACTAGCTTCCTGCTTCCTGTTCACTAGCCTCCTGTTTCCTGTTCACTTGCTGCCTGTTTCCTGTTCACTAGCCGCCTGTTTCCTGTTCACTAGCCGCCTGTTTCCTGCTCACTAGCTGCCTGTTTCCTGTTCACTAGCTTCCTGCTTCCTGTTCACTAGCCTCCTGTTTCCTGTTCACTAGCTTCCTGCTTCCTGTTCACTAGCCTCCTGTTTCCTGTTCACTAGCTTCCTGCTTCCTGTTCACTAGCCTCCTGTTTCCTGTTCACTAGCTTCCTGCTTCCTGTTCACTAGCTGCGCACACGCGTGTAGAAACGGGCCGTGTCTAATTCTGACCTCTACCTGGAAAGAGAAGAGATCTTAGAAGACGGCCAACAGAATAATACACACCGTGTCTCTGGTTTGTCTGCAGGACGATGGAGAAGAACAAGAAGAAGTAACAAATAACAACCACATAGACAATGAGGAGCTTACAGTCACCGTTTTCTCCTACATCCGCAAATGCACAGATGATGTGACCCACACAAAGACCATCATCACTCGGGCTAACAAGAAGCCATGGCTGACAGTAGCTGTCCATCGGCTGCTGAGGGTCAGAGACAAAGCCTTCAGAGCCGGGGATAGAATTGGTCTGAGAACAGCTAGAGCCAGCCTGTCCCGTGGCATCAGAAAAGCAAAACAGGACTACACAAAAAAGATAACCAGCCACTTCAAGGACAGCAGAGACACGCGCAGCCTGTGGCAGGGCATCCAGACCATAACGGATTACAAGCCTGCATCACAGACCTGCGACGACAACATCTCTCTGCTCAACGACCTAAACAGCTTCTTTGCACGGTTTAAAGCAACAAATAACACAAACCCACAGAAGACTCCACCCCCCCCCCCCACGACCAGGCTCTGTGCCTGTCTGCCGAAAGTGTGAAGAGGGCACTCTCCAATATCAACCCCCGCAAAGCAACAGGCCCAGACAACATTCCAGGCCGTGTAGATAGATAGATAGATAGATATATACTTTATTAATCCCCAAGGGGAAATTTGTCGAGTCAGTAGCAGCAACACACAAGAATAAAAAAACAAAACACAAAATATAAGAAGGGTTAGGGTGATCTGGCAAGAGGTGAACTGTTGTAGAGCCTCATAGCCGTCGGCAGGAATGTTCTCCTGTATCTCTCCTTGTGTGGCCAGATGAGGAGACGTCTGGAGAAAGAACTCCTCTGTCCCTGTAGGAGGTGGTGGAGAGGGTGGTCCGGGTTGTCCAATATGGACACCAGTTTCTTCAACGTCCTCCTCTCCACCACCTGTTCCAGGTGCTCTCCAGCTGGCAGCCGGATTGATGGAGCCAGCCTTCCTAACCAGTTTGTTAGAGCGGCTGGTGTCACCGGCTCCGATGCTGCTCCCCAGCAGACAATGGCAAAGTGCAGCACACTGGCCACAACCTGACTGGTAGAATAACTCCAGCATCTTGCTGCACCACGTTGAAGGATAAAGGCTTTCTCAGGAAAAGAAAGGTCGACTCATCCCCTTCTTGTACACAGCGTTGATGTTGGCCTTCCAGTTCAGTCACAGCTGTCGATGGAGACGCCCAGGTACTTCTGTATGCTCCTCCACCATGTCCGATCGCTCACTCCCAGGACACTCAGAGGTGTAGGAGCTGTCGCCTTCCTCTGAAGTCCACCACCATCTCTCTGGTCTTGGCCACGCTTTCATCAAGTAGAGTGGTTCTCATCAGCCCACTTTACAAGTCCTCACCACTGCACCCTGTACTCCTCCTCCCGTCCATCCCTAATACACCCGACCACCGCAGAATCATCAGAGTACTTCTGCAGATGGCATGACTCCGTGCACTGAGGGGACTGCATGAGAGGAGCTTAAGGACTATCTTCACGGATATCTTCAACACGTCTCTGAGTCAAGCTGCTGTTCCATCACACTTCAAGACCTCCATCATCGCATCACCTGTGCCAAAAACCGGCTCCATCCTGCTCTCTTCAATGACTATCGCCCTGTGGCACTGGCCCCCATCATTATGAAATTGCTTTGAGCGGCTCGTCATGTCTCATCAAGTCCATCCTCCCCCCACCCTGGACCCCTTTCAGTTCGCATGTACCGGGCCAAAGCGTTCCACAGAGGGTACGCAATCTGTCTGTTCTCCACCGCAGCCCTCACCCACCTGGAAAAGCAGACTCACATGTGAGAATGCTTTTCATAGACTTAGTTCAGCTTTTAACACCATAATCCCACAACAACTCATTTTGTAAACTGGACCAGCTGGGGCTCAACACACTCCTTTGCAATTGGTTCTGGACTTCCTCCAGTGAGAGGCCACAAAGCCGGTGCCAGTCGGCAGCAACACCTCGGCAGCATCACACTCAGCTGCAGGGCCCCACAAGGCTGTGCTCGGTCCCTGCTCTTCACCCTGCTGACTCACGACTG